>NW_017728925.1:12612778-12634313 GCF_001723895.1 Crocodylus porosus
AGAGATGTGAGTCTTAGGGTCGCTATCGCCTGCCGCATGATAGGCAAGATGACTCCAAAGATCATCAGAGGTCAGTGGGGGTGAACGGTGTCCCAGTCGCCAGGGACACATGCAGACTAGCATGGCCTGATCGTCTACTTGGGATCCTGTTCATGACGCCATGTGGCGAAATGCCGGGCTAGCGGTTCCGGCACCGCTTAGGGGAGCCGCGGGCTTTGCGGAGTTGCGAGCGCGCAGCTTGTGGGGCAGAACTGAGGTAGCTTTTTAGCCACCCTCGAGGTTCGCCGAGTTGGCACAAGCAGACGACTTAGAGTAAGTAGTTAGTGTCTCTTAATCCATAGGGTGTCTGTTGGTTCACGAGGTTCCAGAGCCAGCCCTCGCGTTCCAACAGCAGAGCTAGTCCAAAGCTAGGTGCGGCTGCCGGCTCCTTAAGTCCTAGAACTGGTCAACGGCTCATGAATGGGAAATACAATGCAATACTGTAACTCGGTGATTCGTTGTTGGGTTTCCGAGGCCTTTGTCTTCGCTGGGGTACGGCCAGGCGGGGAGGCTGAGAACCGGTCTGTGGGGTGATCGGGCCCAGAGTTTTCCAGTTGTCGTCTCTGCTGCTTCCTGCTTTTTTGCCTCTTTTATAGATGTTCGTTGGACTGCCTCTATGACACTAACTATAATATAGGCTAAATATACAGAGATAGGCTAATTTTCTTTTACATAATAATTGCTAGGCAGATTTTCTTCATAAGTTTCTTTCTGCAGAAACGACACTTCTAGATAAGAAATGAAATCTACAGAATACGCATGTGTAGCTCAATGCCAGCGGAGAAAAGTACAAAGCGTTCATTTTGATTAACAGTCAAGACTTCAAGGTTACATAAATGTGAGAGTGCCACACGGCAGTTATACAGAAAAGGGAAAATAATATAAAATATATGCTATATAATATATAATAGCTACAAACATCTTGGACAGCTGATGTGTGAATGTGGTGCTCAACAAACAGCACAGCATTTAATCCAAAGCTGCAACCTTTACAAATGCACAGATAGGGTAGATGGAATTCAGACGGTGGGCAATATCAAACAGTGGTTCATGGATCTGGAACTTGATATCTGATGCCATATGAAAAAAGAAGAAAAATCTTTTGAATTACACAGGCTCAATGTTTATATAACTACATGGTTTGGCTATTACATTCTCCTTCCCCACTCAGTTAACCCTAGGATTTCTAACTAGTACTTCTTAGGTCACGTGCAGTTGGATTGGTCCCCACACATCCATTTGTTCTGCAAAATGCTTAGCACTACTCTAGATGGTTTATAAATAAGGTGGAAAATCCTTTTTTAATTTCTGAACATGCAAGTATGTTAGTAAGTGGATCAAGCAGGTTGAAGATTACATCCAACTGAAGAATGGAGTCCAAAATTACCATACCTTATACATGACCGCCTCAGTCTGGCTTACGCCATTCAGGTCAAACGAGCATCAGTCAGGCGTTGATTACCATAGGACCATGAATAGCTAACTTCATCATATCTATTATCATTATCCCCTGGCATTTGAAGAGCTGGACTTCAAAAAATCATGACGAACTAAAAACAAATCAGTCGTACATTTTTGTTCATTTTATTTGCCTTCTGTGTTTGTACCTATAAGGTTCAAATTTTCAACCTAGATTTTTTTTTTTTTGTTAAGTGCAAGATGACTACCACTTAACAACAAAATGACATGACTTGGGCTTTATAAGAGGTGGCAAAGCTGCTTGGATATTTATTTTTTCAACCAGGCTTTATTTAAAAAAAAAAGAAAAAGCACAAACATCATACAAAGATTTAAACTTTACCTGAACAGCCACAATTATTTACAGTCACTTTATGAAGTCACAGAAAATTGTAGGAGCAGCTGAAAACAGTTGGCAGACAGGTAAAAATGGTGTCTACATTCATGTCATATTAACATATTCATATTACTCCCATGGAAAACAAATTAGCACGTATGACCCATTAACTATTTGTTTTCTGCATTTGCTGTATCAAAAATATTCAAGTCCTACATCCGTAATTCTGGTTTGCTCATAAATATTAAAATACTGTATTACTGTAGTAAAAACGCATATATAAGCCTTTCTTGTTTAGCAGATGAAAAACAGAATAACCCTAGATCCAAAAGTACTAATAGTTTTTACAACATATAGTACAACTGCATGAAGAACAAAAAAGCTGGTAAAACTACAGTTTAAAGCTCTGCAATTCCCCGCTAACAATGTAAGATAACAGAAGCACCTAAAACAGTGCCCTTGAGATGTGGAATAGGCTAAACCCACACAGACACACTTGTTCTGAAATAAGTAGACACACACATGGAACTTATCTGATATAGCTAAATTCACACCCTGCCTTATGCATGAATACTTTCATATGCAGACAACCATTCAGAAATAACTACCAAGGCTTTATTTACAAAAGCCATAACTTCTAGTTAGAGAGTGCGCCCATAAAATGCACTTCAAATACATATATCATGTGTCCAAGAGACTATTATTGCAGTCTCATAAAATTTGAAGAAATTAAAACTGCTTCTGGACTACTAGTTAAATGGTAATGCTTCATAATATATCAAAAGCTTATTATAAAACGTATCCTCTAGGAGCCAACATAGTTATATTTTTTCTGAAAATCTTGTTCAAATCAGTTTTTATACTTCAGTTTTCTGGCTATTTCTATAGCATCCAAAAAAAAAAAAAAAAAAAATCAACTGAGCTTATATAAAATTTACCATATAATGGATATACCTCAACCAGCCAGAACAAAGGCCAAATACGGACGTAAAGGGAAGGGACCATACAGTCACTACCAGTATTAACAACGTATATGAGCTATGCAGCAATTACTTCTCTGCAGTCTGGCCAACAGCAAACTGATGCTACTAATAACCAGCATATTTCAATCATGTAGAAAACATTTAACAAAGGGCCTAAAGAGTCCTAACTCAACTCTAAAATGCAATGATCATCTCCAGATAAGATTATTCTCTCTTAAAACAGGAGGTCCCTTCAAGTTACATAAGCTACTGACTGAAGGTTTGTTGTAACACATACGCAGAAAAGCAATTTTTTTTCTGCTTGCATAAACTTAGAACAAAAGGACTTAAACATTTTTTTTTAAAAAGACCTAAATTAAACTTTAAGGTGTTGATACCAAAGTCAAGCAAAGAGGCTTAACAGGTTTGTTACCAAATGGGCACATCTACACAGGACATTTACTGCACAGTTGACTAATTAATTGTGCAGTAATTACAAGTACTACCCTGCTGCAGAGTTTTTCATGTGCAGCCGCGCACATGTAGACGTTGCCCCAGCTGGCTAGAGCACAGGATGCTTCAGTGCAGAGCTTAGCCCCCTCATGCCTCAACCACAACACATGAAGCCCGGCTGGAGCAGCCCAGGACAGCAGGGGACCCAGGGGTCAGCCCGCCAGCCCAGGGCTGTTCCATCTGAACGCCACGTGCTGTACATGAATAAACTCTAGGGCAATAAGCTCTGGGGCACATTAATCACACCTGTAGATATACCCAATGTGTAGTAGACACAGCATTAAAAATGTGCTAGTGTTTCCCCCCCCCCCCAAAAAAAGAAAATATAACAAAGATGCTGCCTAAAATTAAAAAAAATAAAGTAAACTTCACACACTTCCACATAAAACAACAGAATTATGCAGAAGTGCCTTTGCTCTGACAGTTATTCCATAGTTATATATATATTAGCCCTTCATCTAATCCTGGATTCAAGAGGACCAAAGTTTGGCATTTTGGATATGGGGGAAAAGAGAGCACCTTTAATAACAATCAATTATTGCCACCAGGGTCATTATCCTCTTCCTTGCTGTCACCAAAGATATCACTGATTCGGAAAAGCTTTTTCTGTTGGCTGGAAGACAAATTTTCATATGAAAATCTGTCTTGCTGTTTTTCTAACTTTTTCTGAAGCAATGGAATTGTCTCGTCGTAAAGGTAATCGATGATTTCTTTAAAGAAAAAACAGAACATTCCGTTTATTTATAATTTTATCTTGGTCTTTTCATCAACAAGCTGTGTTTTTTCATTAAGCTTTACAAGACATTCTTGCAATACCATTCCTGCCCAGCCCAAGAAAACTAGCAGAGCCCAATGGGGTATATGAGCCACAGGCCAATAGAAGGCATGTTTGAAAACCCAATGGGACTTATAAGCCTCACATAGGAAAAGCCCAACTGAACCTCCAGGCATGGTCAGAACCAAGAGGAAGCCAAGCCCAGACCACATGTACGATTATTCTGAACACCTACTACGAGCAGCAAGTCAAGTAGGCAGAGTTTAATTTATGGGTGGAGATAAAAAGGGTACCATCATTCTCCTCTTGGCTATTCCCCAGTAACCATATCAGCATATGCACACACATGTACATATGGGTACCATGGGAAGAACTAATGAACTTCCAAAAAGCAGGGTGGTAAAAGTGGTAGGTTCGAGCATAATGCAGGCTGACTCTATGAAACGCACCCACTTTTGTGTATTTGTTTTTATTAACCCCAAAATATTAAACAAAAATAAAACTAATTTGATCATATACAGGAACAAGCTGACTCAGAGTACCACTGAAAGATTAACAGAGTCATAAGCTTTAAAAAAAAAAAAAAAAAAATTGAAAGAATGCATAATGCAACCAAGAGAGATACTCACCAGGAAAAGACTTTGAGTGCCAGAAGGGAACATATGTAGCCTTTAGCCTAGAAAATTTACCCTGAACATACGCTTCAGGGACATCTCTGAAAAAAGAAAGGTTTCAAATATGGGTAAAGACAGCCTATTATAAAGTTTTATTATTATAGCAGTGTCATTCCGATGGCACTTTTTGCTCCAATTAGCCAACCTCACACTGTCAGACATGAGTATTTAAAAATCTGCCTGGTCTTTAAAGGACCAAATACAAATAATTGGTCATGACAGTGGTTAATCTTATGCATGGGTACACCAAGGCAAAAACCATGGTATAAATGTGTATTACACACTTAGGAAGAAGAAAAAATAAGTGAAGCTGAAAGTGCAAAGAATTTGTCATTCCTATCTTCCTCTGTATGGGGAAATGCAAAGGATTACACGGACAGAACTGGGTCATTTTGTACACTGTACTCAGGCTCTTTTAAGACACGGCTTCAATATTACAGATCCTTTATGCAACAGCCATCCTACACAGGTAAAATAAGAATAACTCAAGTGTTACACACAGGATAAGTACAGGCATTTGGGAGGTTAAATTGGATTCATAACGGCTGCCCAATTAAACTTAGTTCGTCTGGGTGCTGACCTTACACTTACAGATGTGGTCTCAGTGACCGGCAATCAGTCTAAATCTATAACTGAACAGATGGTCCGTACACACAACCCAGTCTAAAATGGCAGAACCCAGTTTAAGATAACTCTGGATCTATACAGTATCAGACTCATTTGATTTACGTCAAACTGGTGCATGGAAGTTCTGTCCACTTCCCCTCTACAGCCTTGAGGCTGGGAAAATCCAACCACTGGCTCCAGCCCTGGGGCTCCTCCCCCTTTCCCCCATACTAGTCTATTTTTTGCCCTCCCTCCCCTCTCTGCCCTGCCAGCACTCTCAACCCCCATCTCACAAACTGCCTCAGGTGCAGGTGCTTTTAATCAGTCTCAGCCGCTGCTGCTGCCAAACAAATAAGTCCTGGGGGAGGGGGAGGGGCATGTAGGTTCACTGAGCGGGGGGACCCCACCCCACTCACAGGTTGAGCCTGTCCCCAGCCATGACTTTTGAGTTGCACCTTCTCCCTTTACTGCACCCACAAGTCATGCCTGTTCCCCCTACCCCTTGCGAGTCACGCCTGCATCCCCCAACCCCTACATTGCGCCTGCCTTCCCAGTCCTCAGTGGACCCCTGGTCCCCTCCAGTCTGCTGGACCCCAAATCCCCAGGCTACTCCCCCCTCCCCACCCCCAAAATCCTGATTTACCTAATATCAGGCAGACACTTCGAATTGATTTAACCTCCCCCTAATGCCCCAAATGTCTGTACTTAGCCATACAGAAAAGCAACTTGGCCACTATGTTCACAGTGGTAGGAAAGCTGTAAGATAAGGTAGAAAAAATAGTTTCCTGTCATTTTAAGTTTAAATACCTATTCCTAAAATGTTATGTCCTGTTACTGCATAGTGATCTGTAAGTGCACAGTCCTGTTGAATTCAGTGAAACTGTGTGGCTGTAGGAGTCCAAGCTTGTTTATATTTCTGAGAACTTAGGCTGGTTTTAGCCTAAAATAAAGGCCTTTTGATACAAGTAGCTTGACTTTTGTTCAGGAATGGGAGTTATGTAAGTAAAATGCAGATTTCGCTAAATTAGAATGAATTGAGAATACTAAAAAATTGGTCAAAAACAGAAAAACAGACGGTTTTGGGCAAACAGAAGCCCTTTAAAGCAAGGCAAACCATAAGAGAATTAACTATTAAGATATAGGGCTACTATAGAAATGCGTGATGTAAATAAGCATCCATAGGAAAATGCACGTGTTAAGAAGTGAAGTTATGTAAACAAGAAGGATATAAAATTGGGGAAGCGGGCTTTGAAGACCCTAGAAAACCTTGATCCTCAGACCAGAAGTTTATCCTGCGCAGAACTTAACGTAGGAATTGAGAACCACCCCTGCCATGGACAAAACTTTACAGAGTGATCAACCACTGACATCATGTTCATTATTTTTTAAGGTAGTAAACATATATGTTAATCTGATCATATTGCAGTAGAAGGTATCTATATTGCTTTATATTTGTATTAGCTCTAAAAGGACAATAAAATTAGCCTTTATGCTAAGCCTGATTTGTTTGCAGAGTTTCTTTACTTAGGAAAAGGTCCATACATTACAAAAAAATCCTTACTGTTAAATCCAAAAACATAACATTGGCTGACTTCTAAAGACTGCCTGTTTGTGGCCAAATTCAAATATCAAAACAAAAGCTTTTACCCAAAGATACTGCTGAGCTCTTCCCAGTTTATTTCATTAGCATCTTCCACCTTCATGTTATACAACCTAGGAATTGCAATGAAAAAGCAATTTATAGGCACAGCAGAGAGGGCAGTTTCATATCCTATTGGTCCATGATCCTCTTCCCCAACCAAGGCATATTCTACAAAGATAAACACTGCTGGTAACTCTGGGTGAAACTGTGCACACGTTAAATATATAAAATGATGTTAAAACATCTTCACAGTTGCCAAACTGAAACAAAAAGAAAGAGAAAAGGCAGAAAACTTAAAGGCAACGTTTTCTTTCTACCTGTGTGCTGAGAACAGCATTTTCAAATATTTCCAAATCAGCGATTTGGACATAGACACAGCTTTAAATGTTTTTTCTACATACCTTGAGGTACCAGGCACAGCTCGTGAATGCTGAGATGCTGGGGTGGATGGAGCATCCCACAGAAGCATGGCAGGGCCCCCACATGCTTGGCAGCGAACTTGGAAGTAGACTTGAAGTGCTTCTGGTCCACTTCTGGGTCTGCTGCTAAGCATGCTGGGGACCCCCCTGAGCTTCTCTGGGACGCTCTATCTGCCCCAGCACTGCAGCATTCAGAGCCCCTGCTACCTAGAGGTATGTAGGAAAAACAGTTAAAGCTGTGTCTATGTCCGAATCGTTGAATGTTTATGAACCTCTCCAAATTGATTTGGAGGGTTCTGATTCAATTCAGAGAGACCGAAGGGTATCTTGAATTGATTCATATTCAGAGTTTCAGCTCCCATATCAGGCCGAATCTCCACCAAATAGAATCAGCAGCCGAAGCTTTGCACAGCCCTAGTGCTCAACTTCATGGTCCGATGGTATCATAGGGCCAGTCTGCGAGCCTGAACCAGCACGGGGCTGGTGCGATCCAACCTGCGAACCTCCCCACAGATCCAGAAATGTGCTTGTGGAGCAGTGTGGTCTGTATTAATTGCTGTGGCTCTGGGAGCAATTAACACTGCTACTGCTCCCCCATCACCAAATTTTCAGACTTGTGGGAAGCCCCACCAGCGAAATGACACAGCACTGTGGGCTGGATTCAGCCCACAGGCCAGAGATTGAGCATCACTGAAATTGTTAACATCTCCATTTTGAATTGCTCCCATCTCTCTGGAAATTTCATTTGTTAAGCTGCTTACAAGTAAGAAGGACCTTTTCTCTAACTGCCAGATATATCCTGGTTCTCTTTCCATATCATACATCATCACCAGTAGAAGTTCTACTAACCAAATTGCATACACACATTTTCTATACTTTTCTCATTCCCCTGTAGCAACCCCACTGCAGGCAGTAGACTTACACAGATGTTAATAATTGGAACTTAAGTCATTGTGTTGACAATCCAAAGGAGAAAGGACCCACTGCTTGCTCAGTAGCACCTGTGTCAGCTGGGCAGGGCCAACCACAGCACAAAGAAATGGGGAACAAGCTTTCAGCTGATCAGACAACAAATCCCTCTGCCTGTAAAGAAGTGCTGCTTGTATCTAGGCCAGCCGCATTCAGGATCGTTTAACATGCCCAGTTTTTACAGAAAACTAGGAAGAGAACCTAATGCCATGGGAACTTCTGTGTCTGAAATGACACACTTCACTTTTACTGCATGTGCTCCCGAATGTCACCTGACAAATGCTCCACACACTGCAGTGAAAGCACACTGCATTATATTTATCCCTACCTTTCAATGAGATTGATTTTAGCTTGCAACCCTTTTGTCCCATGATATAGCGCCTCCCCATTGGACATCTTCTTCGTTAGAACTGAAAGCCTTGTAAGGGAGGGGAGAAAGACAATGAGAGAGAGAGAGAGAGATTTCCCCATCACTTTAACTTTCAGTTTAGGTAAAAAAAAAAAAACAAAAAAACATTCAATCTTGTTCAGTGATAAAAAGAGATGGTTATATATTTTGTTAATTGTTCTAGGCCTTCATAGGTCTATGGCTTCACTTTCTTATAACTTCCAATGCTTTTATCTTTCTTTTCTCATAATGCGGTTAACCTATTCTACATGAAGAGGTTACGCTGAAATCTAAGCAACTTAGTCTAATGCAGCTACCCAAACTAAGGAACTTGAATCTTGCAACCCGTGTCTGTTCAAGCCCATTCACTACAATGGAGTCTAAGAGCAAATGCTGGCTCTAAGTTTCCTGTTTGGTAGGACTCTTACCTATCTGCCAGCTTTCAGTTTCTTTTCCTTAAAAAGAGCAAGCAGGCAGTTTGCTATCTTAAGTTGTGCCCTTTCTTTAAAAAAATTTCATAAACGCAATACCACATGATGGAGACACTTAAGTACACATGTGATGTTACGAAAGAAAGTAGCTCCACTTTCAATTATTCACACACTTACAACTTTGCAGAACTAGCATTTAAGTTGTGTATAGACAGAGAAGCTTTAGTGTTGAAAAAGCAATGTGTACACCAACTAGCCTCAACACTGATGCAAATACAACAATTAAAAAAAATTATTATAATTAATTTTTGGACTGGTATCAATTTGCTTGTTTCCAAACCAGAGGCTTCTCTGCTCTCAACTCAGTAAGCTCCAATGAAAAAAAATTGACACAAGCATAATAAACTGTATATAAGTAAACATTATATATCATTTGTGATTTGTTTTGATTTTTCTTCTTTCTTTTCCTATAATAAAGTTATACTTAATATTGCACAGAGTTGTGCAAGTGTTGTGGCAAAGTATCCTGTGTGATTAAAGTAATGAGAGTCATATCTTTCAACAAGCATTACAAGATTTGGAATTAAGATCTGGCCTACCATTTCTTATTTCTCTAGACTAAGAATTTTGGTAATTTTTCAAATAACATTATATAACACTAAAAACTTGAAACATTTTTTCCCTATCCTACATCCTGTTGTTATTATTACCAGTTGTTTATTAAACAAATACATGTCCAGACACAACCAAATTAAAGAAAGCAAACACAGAGAAAACAAAAAGATAATCCCAGGCTTGTATAACTCCCAAGCCTTTTATACAAACTTACCACTTAGCTTTACATTGTCTCCAATGTCTAGTTCCTACTTTGGTCTGTATATCAACCCAAGGTAGGTTCCTGTAGAGGTTTTTACGCTCAACTGAAAGAGTTTCTTCTGAGTTTTCCAAGAAAAGAGAATCTGAGTCTTCCTTTATGGCCCGTTCCTGAATTATCTCCTCTACTGCTTTAATTAGCCTCTGGGTCTCCTCCTTTGTCCAGGGACCAGCATTAATTTCTATGTTGAATAAAAAAGCCAAACAATTTAGATAAAACCTCTCACTAAATGACCCAAAGAGCAAAATAATCAAGTGAGTGCGCTCAGTTTTGCAATATATTTACAACATCAGTCCCACATTCAATCTAGATGTTTTGCAATAACTTTTTTCCACGGCAGATTTGAGACAGGTCATCCAGACCAGTGGATAAAGGAGTGTAGTAGAAGCTAAGAACTCCATTCACAAACCTGCCACTAATTCCTCTGATAGTCAGGCAAGCTACATTGCCTGCTTGGCTCAAGCTTTCAAAAAATCTCCTAATATTAGGCAGCCTAAGTCAAACTTAGTCATGCACATAAGGGGCCTGCAGTCTGATTTTCAAAAGTACTGGCAAGCAGCAAACCCACTGAACTCAGTGGGCGCTGCTAGGGGCTCAGCATTTCTGAAAAAAAATTCAGGCCACTTACTTGTGTGCCTACATATGGATTTAGGAGCCTATCACTAGAATTTTTCTTTTTTTCGGTAAAATAGGCCCATGGATCAGTTTCTCTACCCAAAAACTTGTCTGCTTCAGAGGGCTGTTGTGAGAATTATTTATGGGTTCGTTCTACCACTTTATACTTTGAAAGTGCAACACGGGTGCTAATTAGGCAAACAAAAACACTATTATAAATTAATTCCACCTGCTGCTTCCAACAGCTGAAAAAATAAAAATGGATGTCTCAAAGAAAAGGGATGCTTTTTCCTCACCATGTTCTACTGGATTATAGTCTACCTTTTATTTTTACTACAGTTTGAAATAAAGGCAGCCTCTCTAGCATTCTGCATAAGGATTTGACAAGGTAAGTGAGGAAAGACTGGAATCCAAACAAGTCTACAACCTCTCATTTCATTTCTCCAGAAATGAAGCTTACTTGATATTTCTGAAATATCAAATTAAAAACATTTGGATAGCTGCTATTGTGTCAGCTGGGATATTTTCCCTACTCTTACGATGAAAGAACGTGGGGAAAGGACACACTAAATAAAGTTAACTTCTTAGTACCAGCTAATGCACTAATAGTGCTTCCCTGTGAACATTTTAACTGCTATCCCACATAAGCAAGGAGACTTTCTAGTATTCACACTGGAGGACGAAATAATTTCTTCTCATTTTTTAGAAACAAACCCTAAAAAATATAATATCAAGCTCGTTATGGCTAAAATGAACTGCAGCCAGCCCAACAGATTCACAGATGCTGGGGTCGGAAGAGACCTCAACAGATCATTGAGTCCAACCCCCTGTCTAGGCAGGAAAGAGTGCTGGGGTCAGATGACATCCCTTAACTAAAGTGCAGATTTACTAACACCTCTTCCTCTACATAGAAGTCAGATTTCCCACATCTTAGGGATATCATTATATATGATATTCTCTAAAAAAAGTTAGTTGACTACATTTTGTTAATCTTGGACAACAGTGATTAGATAAAGAGCCTTTGGGGAGCATTTTTTGGCTGTTTTATAAAAAAGAAAAAAACCCAAAACAAAATATGTAGCCTAGCACTCTATAATTCCTAAGGTGAGCAGCTGAGCAGCCTTAAAACCAGCTGGTTATTAAGTCAGCCACAATAAAATTTACTCTGACCTATTTCTCAATGGCCTGATTGTGAAGCACTACATGAAACTCTTGGGAGAAGACTGCCCAACAGCAAGAGAAATGGAAGGCATTCTACTTTATTTCTTGTCTGGCTTGCTGCCAGTGAACATTGTAGCTTTGAGGCTCTTACATACACTCAGACTGGGACAACCCACTTGGTTAAAATGAGACCTGAATCTCAAAAGGTCTTGGGAGTAATGCACCCTGGGCCAGGTTTTCACAGGTATCTAGGAATCTATTACAAGTGTTAAACTGCCTAAGCAAGTTGGGTAACACCAATTTTAACTGAAACTTAATATCTGATGTCCTAGCAGGATTTTCAGAACTGCCTAAGTTCTTTTCAAATCCTGGCTCTTACCTCAGTCAAGCGTTCTGACTGACATGTGTCAATCTATATGTTGATCTTTTCATCTAATGTTAAATCTTGTGTTGTTTCAATTCTGTACCTCTAATCAGAAATGTTTATCAACTATACACACAGATTCACTGCAGATAGCAACTTGGAAAAAACAGAAACCAGAGGAACCCAAAGCAAGAACCCTGTCCAGTACATGATATCCAAAGAACCTAAGAGTACTTGCTGGAACTGTAACTAAAATAATAAATTATTTTTAATTTCTGACATGCAGAGCTTGAATTTTTAGTTTTAATGATGACTTACGGGCCTTCATCTGTGAATACTTGAGAGCAACTGAGAGGTTGCTACGGTTCATCATCTCAGAAATCTTCTTCCAGTTGTTGCCATGCATAGCATGATATCTCTTTAATTGTTCTTTCTCATCCTCAGAATACCTAACGCAGCAAAGGTAAACAGAAGAATAAACAGGCTGAAAAAGCCCAGTTGTTTCAAAGAAACAAAGGTACAAAAATCCACAAAGTCCATCTTTCATTACTATTTCAAGTAATATTTATAAAATGGTCTTTTCTTTAACCCTTCAGCTGCATTAATGTTAGCCTGTTATGATGTTCATTTGTCAGTTTAGTATGTTCCATTATTGGCACCAACCTATTCTATCCATCTCCTATTTGTATGAATCAAGTAACAGGATTGAGAAGAAATATTTTGAAACTAGAAAAACTGAAATGCAAAATCAGAAAATTGTTCAGGAAATTTAGAAACAGAGGATGTGCTTTGAAGAAGTTACCTTTTGCTCATACAGTCATTATGAAACATGCAATTTCCTACTAGCATTTTCAGACTATACAGCCACACAAAAAAATTAATAAAAGTGTCTATGGAAGTTAGATTGCAGATGCTATCTTTTGTTTCTGAATACAACCCAAACTGACTGCAACTGCTAAAAGGGTTCTTCTAATGCAATGTATTAAACTCATGGAAAGATGCATGCTGCCTAAAATACAAGCCTCACCTTTGTTTCATGCTATCCCAGCTGCAATCACAGCAGAAACTCTGGAATCTAAGTTCAGAGCATGGCCTTCACTGTGAGTGTCCTACAAACCCGAAACACTCCCTCCTCCCCATTCTACCAGAACCCAGATTTGTTAACTTCCTATTGAACTGCAAGAGCTAACTTTCAGCTCACTATTTGAAGAGGGACTAGATTTCCTATCACATAAAGAACATACTGTAATTTGTAAATAATGCATGACTTAGAACTGTCATTTGCTCATTGCTCTCATACATGGAAAGGTTCTTTGTTGTGTATGTTACAAAAACTAAATCAAGATGTGGCTATCAAAGACCAACTCTCAGTGCACAGCAATGCCTAAAATACACTCTTACCGGCCTTTATAGTTGTTTGGGTCAAACATCTTCCTTGCCCGCACATATATCAGTCTCCAAGGTCGAGGAATTCTCTTAGCTACAAAGTAAAAAATTCTTTTTTTTTAAAATGCATTTTACCCAGTGAAAAAGCCATTGAAGAAAGAGACAGCACAATCAAGAAAAATTATCAATGACAGTTCTTGCATTGTTCAATGCTTAAAATCTGCTGTACTAAAAATACTGGAAGAGAAAAGGAGTATGGACCTATTTCAACAGATGCTTCTCAACAGTTTCAATCAAACAGTACAGTAAAGATGAATATAGAATGAGAAGCCATTTACAGAATGCACCAAGTGAATAGATCAAAAGTCATCTCAGAATGAACAAGTATCATAGTAGTTGGGTTCTGCACAAAAGAGAGGAGAGGCTAGATATTAAAATGGAAAAAAACCCTTTGTATACAAGTTCAATCTTCCAAAGTGTGAGGAAAAACAATAAAATTCTATCTGTAAACATTCTAATTGCCTCTTTCAGTTTAAGCTAACACGGCACACAGAACTTACCAGCTATTTACATACTCAAAGGATATGACTGAAATTTTCAAAATAGTTACAGATTTTAGACATACCTCCCACTAATGAGCACCAGAGAGCTTTGAAAATGTCTACCCATAAACTTATTTTCTAGCCAAAAGAAATGGCACAAATTGTGCTCTTGATCATATGTACTTCTGGCTTTGAAAACTCTAAAACGGGTGTGGTGAGGTGAAGCTGAATTTTAAATCGGCAAACCCTTCATAAGTGAACACAGAGACTCAGATCAGTGGCAAAGATATTTAACAAACTTCACATCATCTTAAAATTGCACTTTATTATTTATATCGGATTTACAGTTGAAAACTAAATCCTTTTTAAACAACCCATGGTTTTATATGACATGCAACAATGCCACCATTAGAGAGCAAGATCCATCTTTTAAAAGCAATTGTATAATACTCACCAATTTTCTCACAAAATCCATATTTTACTTTCAATCTAGTGATGCTTTGTTTCTCTTCTGGGAACCTATAAGTAAATAATAGTTTCTCCGCACTTTCTAGTCCTGTAAGTGATAAAAAGTCTTCCACATTTTTCTGTATCTGATTATTTTCCTTCTTAGAAAACCTGCCAAACTTGACAGCAACACCTAGAACATACAAAACATTTGGTTTAGAAAAACAGAACTCTAGTTACAACTTGCCTGCATTTCATGGTGAAAATGCAGGTTTACAAAATACGTCAAACAGGCAATGAAAAGTCAATGCTCTGAAGAGACAACATATCAACTCGCAGAGAGAAGAGCAGTTTGGAGATGGAATATTCATATGTAGCATCTTGAGTGTAACCTGGATGCCAGGACACTGGCCTGTAAGGCTGGAATAAAAGGAAAATAGAACTAAGAAATAAGCAAGTAATAGAACTAGGGCTGTCAAATGATTTAAAAATTCGATCATGGTTAGTTGTGCGATTCAAATTAGGGATTTTAATGCATCTGGGGGTCCATGCAGCAGCAAAAGCCCTCCTGCACGCTTGGATGAGCCTCCAGCAGCTCAGTCCCATGACCTGCCCAGCCCTGGGGCCCCATTCATCCCAGCCTCTGCCCCACTCCCTCCCTCACCATGGGGGACTCTATCTGCACCCCCACCCCGCCTTTTTCCTCCCCCATGCCCTTTCCCCTTCACAGACTTGTCTGCTGGGCACTTTTTACACACCGCTGGGCTATGTTCCTGGGCATCTGCAGGCTGCAGCTGCATGTCTGTGTGTGCCCACCCCACTTCAGCCACCTAGAGCCCCCACCCAGGCTGCCCTACAGTCCTCTGTGTTATCACCTCTGCCCTGCAGGGCGGCCCAGAGGCCACTGTAACAGTGGTGAAGCGGAGACTGGGCATAGGCTCCAAAACCATGTGCACAATTAATGCCTTAAAAAAATTAACACAAATGATTGTGTTAATCACTTGCATTAACCACAATTAATTGATAGCCCTAAATAGAACCATTTGTGCTTAGAATGCAACCCTCATTTTTAATAGAATACAGCACAGAGAAATAATCTAATCAGAGGAGAAATATTTCATATCATGAAGGAATGCTCTTATCCAAGTTGATAACACAAATGTTTTCCTCTCTGCTAGAGATTTTAAACCTGTTGCCATTCCACTGGAATTAGATGTGCTGCATGAGTCTCCTATATTTCAATTTCTAGAAATCAGATATTCTGGGTATAAAATGCACCATATAAAATCAAATCCTTCATCAAACTACTTTCAGATGTCACCTGCCTCCTGGCTCCGTCAGTATAGCACTCTCTTGGGAGCTCACCTTCGTTCTTAAATTTTTTAAACCTGTTCAGGTCTCTTCCAGCCATCTTCAGAATAGATTCATCTGACATTTTCCTCACGTGAGGAATAAACTCCTCCAGTTCCTGTTTTGCAGCCTCCAAATCCAGTGGCATAGATTCCAGGAACTCTTCATCTTTCAACATGCACATTTCAGAGTCTGCATATTCAGTAAGGGAAACATTCTGGTCTTCCTCATTTTCAAATGCCACTGACACTGGTAATCTGATAACAAGAATAATTAGAGTTTACTACTGAAGATTTATTAATTCTGAGAGTAAAATCACTTTTTCAAGGAAAAGATATGGGAATTGTGCTGCCCACTTCACCCTACTCTATTTCTAGTCTTACAATATGGCTGCAATTCCAAAGAATTTTGATAATGACAAAGCAGCAGCCAACCTTTACTGCTAGCTTTGTTGAAGTGGTCTACCACTCTGAAAGGTTGCCAACCCCTGCTTTAATTTACTATTCTTTTAATAATCTAAATAATACCTCGGTGCAATTACATATAGCCCTACAATTAGAAGACTCCTCTTAAGACCTCCAGACTTTTTAGGCAGACTCCTGTACCTGCCTTTAACTCCACTGAAGTCACTAGAGTCTTCCCCCACAGAGTTCATTGTAGGTATAGGGCATAATGTTTGAAGCTATTTCTCTCCTCGACTTGCAAGCTTAACCAAATAAAATCATTTTTCATATACTTCCATGCAGGGAATGTAGTTCTTTGAGTCTTAAGGACGGCCTGGAATCAGGACACAGGAATTCAAGGCAGTGACAGTCAGCAATGCTGCAGGTCTCATGTAACCACTGTTTTTTTTAATCCAGGTTTTTAAGACATACGCACTAAGGAGAGAAAAATGTACTAGGGCTCAGATGACAATGTGATGAAAGCACTAAGAAAACTGAAATAGAGGGAATCCAAGCCTTACTTTTTCTCAGGTTCTGACGGTACTTGTTGCAAGCTCGATCTTCGTCTCTTTTTAATCTTTCTAACTGGCACCAAGACTTCTTCAGAAGAGCCATTATCAACTCCTGAAGTAACCGTAGGAATAGCAGTGGGTATATCCATAGGACCTTTCTTCAATCCAAAAAAAATTTCTGTAGCTTCTGAGTTTGCCTGATTGGAAGACTCTCCACCTCTATAACCCTTTCTGGACACTGCTGTACGTGACCTCAACTTTGCCATCTTATCTTTTACCTCTTGCAATGAGGCAGAATTTTGTTTTGCACACAACAGAAGTAATGATGCCAAGTTTTCATCTGTGGCTTCTTGTGTACAACTGAGACTGGTCTGTCCCCTCTTTTTTTTTTTTTTTTGCCTTTTGGAAGCATATTCATCAAAAGCACACACTTCCTTTACCTCATCCTGTTTCTCTGACAAACTCTTTTTTCTTTTTTTTGTCTTAGTAGGTACAATTACACAATCGACATTCCCTAAAGGGTCCAGGCTGCTAGCATTATCTTCGTCTTCTGAGATATATAATACACTGTTTTCCTCATGCAGGCTACTGCTCTTTTTGTTCTTCTGTTTCTTTTGCTTCTTTTTCTCTTGGGAAGCATCTATTACAGTCTTGTTATTAATTTCATCCTCCCACAAAATAAGTGAATCATCTAGACTCGTGGCAAGATTCTCTTTCCTGTTTTTCTTTTTCTTCTTTTTATGCAACTCACTGTTCTGTGAACATTGATCTTCAGAAAGCACAGGAGGAGGAGAGCAGGCTTCCATGCTCAACGCACATTTGTCTCTGTCACTCGCAAAGCTCTCAGTGTGCTCTCCATTTCTCTTTTTCTTCTTCCTTCTCTTCTTCACAGAGTGACAGTTCTGTAGAAAATGTGTGTTGGCTTCTTCAGTCATAGCTACCAGCTCCTTTAATGAAAAGAAGATAAACCTTACTGAAGTGCTATCATTACATAAGCAAACTTCATGAAAAACCACCAACACACTTCAAGATACATTCTGGTTATATCTTCCTAGTAATATAGTTCATATAAGGCTAAAGAACAAAGGATATTAAAAGTTATCTATGGCACTGGCTTAAAAGTGACATGACTGTATCTAGAGAATCAACATGAAAGTGACTTGATTTCATTTTTGAAACATGACACCTCCTTGGCTCAACAAAACTGCTTTGCTGCTGGGGCTCCAGCACCCTCCAACTTGGCTGCCAAGCACCTGGGCAAGAGCAGCAGCTCTGGAGCTCCAAGAGCACCATGGGACGAAGCTCAGTACCGCGGCTTGTTCCTGCAGCAGCAGCCAAGCGCCTGCGATGCCAGGCCTCTCTCTGCAGGTCCCAGACTGGACACAGCATGAGAGGTCCGTAGGACCAATCCAGCCCCCGGGGCCAGCCTCACACCGCTCTTCTAGCTTGCAGACCAGTCCTGCTCCCCTCATCCAGCCCTCGGGGCCAGCTGAGCCCGACACCCCTGCTTCAGGTACAGAAAAGCAAGAGGAGGTGCAGAGAAGGGCAACAGGAATGATTCACATGGAGGGGCTGCCATAGAAAGAGAGGCTAAGGCCTGTTCAATTTAGAAAAATAGACACTTGAGGGAGGGGGTTTACCAAGTACATGCCAAAAAGAAACCTGACAGGGATCTATCGCCGGATCTTGCTTGTGATACAATGAGGAGTCCCTAGGTTCAAACCGACCACAGGAAGTGCCTTTCACCCAAGGGATCATTTAAGCCTGGGAGCTTCCTGCACCTGAAACGCTGGAGGCTGCAAGGGGGGGGTAAAGACCCTGTCGTGCCCAGCTCCCCCTCCCCTCTCAGCCAGGCCAGGGCCGCTCCTATGGAACCCTCCCGGGCCCGGCGGAGACGCAGGGGTTCACACGCCCGCTCCCCTCCCCGGCCCCCAGCACCTGGGCAGGTGCCGCCACCGCACGCGCACCCACTTGCAACAGCTTCCGGAAACCTGTCCGCCGCCTCCCCTTCCCCCCGGGCCAGGCACGTCCCCGCCGGGTTCCGACTCTCTTTGTCACCGGAAGTGCCCCCGCCCGGGCCGACAGGGGACAGAACTGTGCGTCAGTTGGGCCACCGCCTCTCCCGAGTGCGCCCCCTACAGGGCGGAGGGGGAGCCGCACCGTGCGGAGCTGGAGCAGGGACAGCCGGGCCGGGAAGGGCCAGGGCTGCGGGAGAGAGGGTTTGGGGTGCTGGCAGCATGTGCACAGCTCCAGGCCCACGTACGTGTGTGTGTGTATACTGTCTATATTTGTGTGTGTATATATATGTGTATTTGTGCGTGCGTGTGTGTATGTGTATCCATGTATATGTATGTGTGTGTATATATTGTATGTATGTGTGTATATATACACATAGTATGTATGTGTATGTGTGTGTGTATATATATATAGTGTGTGTGTGTGTATACATACATACATACCTATATGGACTGTGTGTGTACACATACGTATGCACGTGTATACATATATGTACATGCATATATTTACCCTAGAGGTCTTCAAGAGAAGACTGGACGGTCTCCTGGTGGGGTCACCTGACCCCAGATGTCTTTTCTGCTCATCAGGGGGCTGGACCCAAGGATCCTTCAGGGTCCCTTCCAGCCCTATGATTCTATGACTGGTATGGGGCAGCCCTTTTGTTAAAAATAGAGAAACTATTAGAAATTAAACTCCATAAGAGGGATCTCTTAATAGCTGTTGCCTGCTCCAGATACATGATGCTCCCTTTACTAATGCTGCTCCTGGAAAGGGCAGCAGCAAGTTAGAGTCAATGAAAATTAGCACTGAAAGGGACCTCAGGAGGTCACATCTAGTCCAAACCCCTGCTCAAACCAAGACCAGTCCCAACTAGATCATCCCAGCCAGGGATTTGTTGAGCTGGGCCTTAAAAACCTCCAAGGATGGAGACTCCACCACCTCCCTCGGTAACCTGTTCCAGTGCTTCACCACCTTCCTAGTGAGAAAGTTTTTCTTTGCATCCAACCTAAACCTCCCTTGCTGTAACTTGAGCCCATTGCTCCTTGTCCTGCCATCTGCCAGCTCCATCCTCTTTCGAACCCCACTTCAGGGAGTTGAAGGCTGCTATTCAATCCGGCCTCAGTCTTCTCTTCTGCAAACTAAATAAGACCAGTTCTCTCAGCTGTTTTCCTGCTTATGTGCCACAGCCCCCTAAAGGTTTTCATTGCCCTCTGCTGGACTATCTCCAATTTGTCTGCATCCTTTCTCTAGTGGTGGGGGCCCCAAACTGAACACACTACTCCAGCTCAGGCCTCATCAGTGCAGAATAGAGGGGAATAATTACTTCCCTCGATCTGTTGGCAACACTCGTACCACTGCAGCCAGAAGTTGTCTTCCCCCACCCTACTCCAATCCCTGACTTTAAAGGAGAACATCCTTGTTTCCATTCTAGAATAAAATAGTGGCATGTTCAATGTGCAAGTTCATTGCAATTGTTCTGGGGGGTTTTTTCCCCCCAAAGTATTTGGTTTTCTGCAATAAATGAATCAATCAGCATTATTGTTTTAGCATAATTCCTGGAGTGCTGTGCTTGTTTTGAAAACGTTTGAATTTCTGTAACATCTCAGTTTGGATTTTTTTCCTTTCTCCACAACATTGAAGACATAGATAATGGATATAATCACTCTACCTGTTACTGAAGCAATGTGTAACTCTCTCAGCTGCAATCCTTCTAAAGTCCCAATCCAGAAAAGTTCTTATGCACACGATTAAATGTTTTTGCTGATGTTTTTTGCAAAAGGCTTCACTCACTGACAATATTGGCTTTTAATTCAATGGATTTTATATCAAGCACCATGTGTTTTGCAGGGATAGGACTTAACAGCACAAACCAGCATGTCCTCAAGGAACCATGAGTTGTTTTGCTCAAAGATAATTGTTTGATATATCCTGTGTTCCTCTCACATGCATACCTGCTAAGCGTACATGCCGCTCCCAAATCAATGCCTGTTATTTATGTTGTAACAAACAGGGGTTATGTGTCCCTTAAGTGCATAAACTCTGTAGCTCATAGCATCTAGCAACCTCACTGTTTACATTGTAATTTAATTGTGCTCTTGCTAACTGCATGGTAACTGTAACTAAACACATAGGAACATAAGAATTGTTGGCTCAGACCCTAGGACCATCCATCTTGCCCAGTCTCGTCTCACACTGTCAGCTCCTCCTCCACAACTTCCTGCTCAGGTCCTGGCTGCACTTCTCCCCACACCTTTTTTGTTATGCACTCCCCATCTGTGGCCCCACCAAGGCCCAGGGCCTCCTGGTCAACCTTCTCCTGGCTCTGGCTAAGCTGGCCATCTACAAGACCAGGAAGGAGGCTCTGGCTGGGAAGAACCCGGGCAAGTGTGGGACTCTCTTCCTGTCACACCTCCAGGCAGAGTTTCACTAGTCAGTATCCACAGACACCCTCAACACATGTAAGGGGCTGGTGTGCTCTGCGCCGTGTCCCCTTCCGCAGCGGGCGGCTGCTGTGGCCGGAGCAGAGTGCAGAACCCGGCTCCCACTTCCATCCCTTCCCTGTCGGCAGCACGGCCATAGCAGAGCAGTGTGGGGGAGGATACAGGCTACCC
>NW_017728925.1:12636438-12650216 GCF_001723895.1 Crocodylus porosus
AAAAAAAAAAAAAGCCTACCTGGATGTACGAGGAATGTCCTGGGCAGCCCCTGTGCCACCTGGAGGCCAGCCGGGCGACCCCCGGGGCCCCAAACTTTGCAACAGGCTTTTTTTTGAAGGGGGGGTTGAAGTTTGTGCAAGGAAGTGGCTCTGCTTGCATTTGATCACGTGGCTATTTCTCTAATTCCCCCCAAGAATATTAAAAAGGTCCATGCTACAATGGTGGGGCGTTATAGGTCATCCAGATTAAGCCTCTAAGGGCCCCCAAGGCCACCACTGGCAGCACAGCCCTTAAGTGACAGCGGCAGCATTTACAAACGCCCGGATGGGGTAGATGGAAGGCGCCTGGTGAGCAGTGCTACCAGGCCGTGGGTCAGAGATTTGGAAATTGGGAGCAGATGCCGTACAAGAGAGAGTTGCTAGGCGTGGAGCGTAAACCCTGCGGCTGGTTGGTATGTTAACAGCTTCCTCTGCTAGCTCTAGGCCCACCCAGGAAGGTTGGTTCAAATCCCCAGTGTCAGAGAGCTAACTACAGGGCAGCGGGTCACTACTGGGCATCAGAAAATGCTGGTGCTGAGTTCTCGCCGGGTTTTTTTGACTGCAGAAATGCATGAGAGCTGGGGTTTTCCTCTTACAAAGAACTCAGGCTGCAACAAAGCAGAGCGTTTTAACGCAACGGTCCTGGCCAACCATCCTGCCCTGCAAGGCTGACCTCTGCCATGGCGCGTAGATGAGGCTTGAGGCAACTGAAGAGTTCAATCCTCGAGCCACAGACCCATCCGCAGGAATTGCAGGTCTTCCCACAGGGGAACGTCAGCTGCAGGCTGGGATTCATCTGCTTTTCCTTCCTCTGCTGTCTCGTCTTTGCCCTGGGGGTGAGATGCTTTACCTTGAAACGGCTGTCACTTGCTTGAGGTTGTGGCACCATTGGAGTCTGGTGGCAGCCAGCTCCTCCCAGCTTTTGATGCGAGCATCTGTTTTCTTGAGCTCTGCCTTCGTTGTGTCCCTGTAGTGTTTCCTCTGGTCACCGTGAGATCCTAGTCCATTATTACTCTGGATTCCTGTTTGAAATCTTTGGGTTTGTCACACAAATCATGTTTGCGTGCTGAACAGTGCTCATATTGCATGGCACCCGTGAAAGGATCACAAAGGACCAGTTAATGCCCTAGAGACAGTCAAGCCACTGAGCTGCAGTGATGGGCATGGGTGCCTGCAGGTGCATGTCTGTACGCTAGAGCGCAGCATCTCCCATACTTGTAGCAGGAAATGCCTGAAGCTGAGGAGCAAAAACACCTTTGAGCCCAAAGCCTCTGGGCAGAGGGGATCCATGGAAATACCTGGTGGTTACCTGTCCTTGGGGCTTTGAAACAACCTTCTTACTGGGGCCAATAGGTTTACCAGTGAGTTGCTAATATATCAACCACCAGCAAGATTTACATGCTATGCATAGCAATTGTAAGAGCACTGCGTACAGCAAACAAACAAGCAAGTCCTCACTATTTTAAGATAATTCAGGAAAAATGCATTTGAAAGATTATGCAGCAAGCATCTCCATCAGGGAAAAATAATTGCGTGTGTGTGTATGTACAGGGTTGGGGGGAGTTGGCACTGAAACCACAGGCATCAAAATTAAAAATTAATCTGGAGCCATGTACTTCTCACAAAAATGAACAAAATATTAGAAAATAGGTAAATGATAAAGGAAACATTGGCCCCTTTGTGTACAATGGTGACACCCCCTTTCTATTATATCTTTCTTATGCAGTTTTGTGTCTTGTCATTAAAAAGGTCCAAAATACTAATAGAGTAAGTTTGTCTTTCTACAGAACCTTGTGTTTTTCAAAGAACTTTGCAGATATTAACTAGTTGAACCTCCTTGCCCCTGGGAAATAATAAGGGATAGACTAACCTTGCATAACACTGAACTGCAAGCCCTGGATATAGCAGGTGTTTGCCAGTACATTGCCACACTGAAACAATACGGGAAGGTGAGAAAGAAAGAATCCCTGTATCCAGTTGTAAACTTAGGGGGTGACCTGCTTGACAAAATATAATGGTCTAAATTAACTTTTTGCCAGGACACTACAGTTGCCCATGTCAGCTGAACCTGTGACCACGATATGCAGCTGAGGGTGGAATTGGAAAAGGGCACAGCCTTTCAAATCCCATTTCATGTCATGATTAAAATGAGCCCAAATTAAAACTGTGTCTGAACAGTTTGGAGGTCAGGTCTCCTGTAGTTGGTGATCCCATCAGACTTGCTCATGTACAGTACACCAGCTGGCAGTGCAAAGCAAGGCTGGCTTGCTTTTGACTAAGATAAAAGTGGGTAGTATGCATCAGGAATGAGTTAGAACTGTACTGGAAAAATTGCTCAGCATCCTCTGAAGTATGTCTGTAGAGTTAAACTCTTGCCTTTCTGCTTATTAAAATGCAACCAATTTTAGAGTATACACAACGATGTGTGATATTCTTCTAGGCTGTGGTTTCTCAGCTTTGTTTCTGTCATACTTAAGAGAAGGCCAGCAACTAGACATAATCCATTTGAATCTTTGGGGAGACTTGGGGCAGCTGGATTTCATTTAATAAACTAAGCATCTCTCACTAAATACGTATATGTGTATACACACATATCACTTTGGTACCTGATAGTTAATAACACTTATTATACATTCAGTCCTTTGAATGGGACTACTCAGCCTAGCCTCTGTCCTCTTTTTCTTCAGTCAGTCAGCCACACTCGCTTCCATAAAGCTCTGCCCATGCACACAAGCAAAATAATAATTAAAAAAAAAAAATCACCCTCTTTCTGGGGATTCCCTTTTTCTGCAATTCACAGACTGGCTCCAACTCCACCCCAGCAGTGGATGCAGAGATGAAGGAAACCACAGATGCCTACACATATTCTAGCAGTCGAGTGGCTTCTCCTGCCTCTGTTTTTAAGAATTTGGAGAGCCCTACATATCAGAAGGTCAACGGATATTGGCTTCTGAGGCATGAAAGAGTAACTGATTGTCTTTTCCCACCCCCGGCAGCCAGCTGAATTACAACTTTTGTCCTCTTGATGGCACTAGCAGAATAGCTTCAAGGATTAACCAATTTCTGGGGGGGGAAAATTTGCTGACCTATTAGTGTTCCTCCCACGGTACTGTAGGGCTCTGATTGCTGGTGCTTAGAGGATGAAGAGGAGAAGCAAGGTCTACCTCAGTCAATGCCAAGCCTCTCTTGAGTCAGCAGCATTCAGGCAAATAGCAAGCCGTTTGATTCACTCTGTGTTTTTTTCTCTCTCCTTGCGGGGGCAGTCTCTCCTGCTTCATTTCCTCATTTTACTACAAGGGATAGTAGTGCCATTCACACTGGTATAGTTGGGGCTGTCTCACTGTAATTAAGCTTTGAGTTCCCCTTGTATTTCCCCTCTTCCCTGCCAGAATGCAGAACTTAGTCTTTAAATGTACAACGTTTAAACATGGCAAAGAAAAAAAATATTCAGGTCTTGTGGCAGCAAACAAATTGACTTTAAAATAAGCAACCTGGTGATTTTGTAGTGGCGATGCAGAGTCAGCTTTTTGGTTTGGTTGTGTTCTCATCTCAAAAACAGCTTAGGACAACTCAGACTTTTTAGGTGGTTCATTCAGTGGATCCTTCAGGTGCACAGTAAAATAGTTCCTTTTATTCAAAATCAGTCTTGGGACCAGATTGCAAGGAGGCCTCTCTGAAATGAAACGTGAAAGATTTGATTAGAACACACACAAATAGGTCATGAATATATACATACAACTCACAAATATATATATGATGTGATTATATATACTCACCTATTGTCACGGTTCAGCGGTAGAATTCTTATCTACCATGTGGGAGATCTGGGGCTGATTCCTGGATGTGCAATAACTATAGCTATCAAGGCTCTAGACTTGGTCTGGTCTTTGGATACCGTCTCAATGGCCTAACATGGGGATGGATGATCTGGACAGCCTGCACTCCTCCATACTCCTGCCTAGGCATATGGATCAAAGGTCTTGGTGACCTCTCATGCATATACTATGATCCAGAAGTATTGATGGTTGCCTACTAATACACACACACACACACACACACACACACACACAGTGAGTTTATTTTATTTATACACCCCTTCCCCCAAAACAATGAGTCAACACCTTCCCTTTTATTAGAAAAGTGGTACAATAAATATGTAGTTGTGTAACAGTTAAAGTCAAGATAAGTTAAGGAGTAGCTAACAGTGTATTGGGTAAAAATGCTGCTTTTCACAATCAATCCACATATTTTCCACTAAAATAGGTATAAATGACTAGGCTGCTGGATTAATTTTACGTTTACTAAAATATACATAGGGGTAATCCTACAGTGTATAGCATTAATTATAATTTATTCATCTGTGTTTACTTTTTACAATATTATATTGACTTCTGTGGGAGCTTTGTCTTTTTAAGGATGACCAAACTGGGCTGAGAGTTGTCCGTCACTAGTGCTTGGTTGATATTGTTTTCATCTCTGGTCTAGGAGACTGTCTATTTGAGTCCAGCTTTATGCCTTGTGTTTATGCCCAGTACTGTCCCTGCAGCAGAGTGGAGTGGATTTCTGAAATAAAAGGATCTTTTTTTTTTAATAAGACATTTTAAAACTGCATTCTGCCTATACCTCAGGTATCTTTATAGGCAGGACTTGAAGATTCAAGAGCAATCTTTAAGCAGAGTAGGCGATACTCTTGGCATTCTGGATAATATCCCTACTCCCAGGGCTGCCTTACACAGGGGCTTTACTTTATAGTAAACTGTGCTGCAGAGGTAGAAAAAGATCTGCGTCGACAAAACACGACTATCTAGCATGATGCAACTGGCAGGTTACTGTGGTGTTTTCATTCATGTTAGAATCTATAATAATGTCACTTTGCACTAGGTTACATTGTAGTAATGTTAGTGGTTGCCTCCCTGCTACAAAGTGATTTAGCTGCTTCCAGGTGCCTTTCTACAAGGCTTTGCACCCTCGTCCAGCTGGCTGATATCCCATGCGTGTCCTCTACTGTTGTGAGGTCATGGCTACTAAATGTCATATCCCCCTTTAAGTGGTACTGCACAGACAGAATTGATCCAAGTGTACTAGTACACCCCAGGAGCATGCATTTTCTTGTAGCCCTATGTGAGGTTTCCAGCTACAGTCATGCAAAGGTCCTGGAACTCCCTGCCTGCTAGGGACAAGAAAAAGTTCAGGAAGCCCTGACAGACACTGGAAAGAGATGGCTGAGCAGGGTCACAGCGATCCATATTAAAACAGAGCCTATGACATCCACATACATGAGAGCAAAGGATAAAACCCACAGTACTTGAACCACTTGTCCAGATGTTAAGAGTCGGCTGATGTCTCCTTGTATGAAGATGCACGTGGCAGCCAGGGAACTCCGAAACTACAGAGGCAAACTGGACTCCTGGCACACCAGCCTGAGTCATGCTGTCCCTGACAACTCTCAGACTGCCTGCTGCATTTCAGAGGAGATTGCTAAGCACTATTTTGTTTGCCTTTATAATAAGCTATTGGCAATACATGCTGTGATACACACCTGTTTTTTTTCCCTGCCCACCACCTCCAAAGATGAATGCTTCCATCATGGGAAAGTGAAAGCCAGTAGATTTTTTTTTAATTGGAGTCCTCCTCACTTCAATTTACAGCCTCCTTCCATTTTGTTAATGGCACAGGGAACTTTTAGCTCATCTGTAGTGGATATAAAATGGGATTATACATACAAGAAAGGCTCTTACATTGTACATCATTATGGTCTCATGTTCATTTTGGGGGCTAAAATTGCTTAACACTTCACAGAACAAGGCTTTGAGCTGGGCACATGGCCGGCACAGTCCAAAGCCATTGCACTGCCATTGTAAAGTCAAAGGGCCTTCTGCATCTGATGGACCATTGGGCTATCATTGGTCAAGGCACACCAGTTCCTGTAGCCAGTGGTGTACAAGGGAGTGTGGTTGTGAGCCTCTGGCTCCCCAGCTCAAGTGACCAGGTAATCATTTGCAACTGGGTTGACTGGGAGCAATCTTTATCTGAGTCCAAAGCAGGGCTGAAACTCATATCTATGGATAGCAGGATGTCATAACCACTCTGTCACCAAGCCCATCGCTTCTGGTCTACTTGTACATACATTTGGAGATAATAATTTGGAAAGTACTATAATGAATCACAGAAAATGAAGGCAGAAAGGCCCTAGAAGGTCTGAGTTACCAACACAGAACCCCTGCCCTGCTAAGGCCTACGAGCCTTCACAGAGATCTCTTAAAATACCAAACTATACTGGCCTCTGTAAATTGAAAGTCAGGGTCCCAGAAGTCAGTATCCACAGCACAAAAAAATGCACAGGTTTGCCAGTCCTATTAGTGAAAAAAAATGAGGTTGGCTTTGGAGCTAGGATAGTAATAATAATAATCATCATAATAAAGCAACGAATATGCTGTTCTTTTTATTTGCCTTCTGGAGCTGTAGCACTTCGAGTTCACTTTTTCAAGCTTTTCTCTGCAGCGATGAGAACTAGAAACTTTTTAAACACAAGCTACAAAAACTCAGGCAGTAACAGAATTCCAGCAGCTGAGGTCTGAGAGCAAGAAAACAAAATATTACAAAAGGGCATGTCTAGTCTACACATTCATTAATGCACCATAATTACACATTCAGTTTAGTATCTGTAATAACAGATACTACCTTAATGTGCAGTAATCGGTGCTACCATGCAGTAATGCTGGCACATGATTTTTTGTGAACCTAATACACAGTCAACCAATCCCACTGTGCATGGTTTTTGCCTGCTGCGTGAATGTGCAGTAGAATTAGTCTAGTGTGCACTGAGCATCTTGTGTAGATGCACTCAGTGTCACTGGAATTAATGCCATCTGCACTGGCTCTTGCAAGAGCGATGAAGCAGGCCAAGGAGACCAAATGATTTTTCTTAAATGGGAGAAGACTACTTCTTCCATGTCCGGCTAAGAAATTTTCTGCAGGAAGCTTGCCCTGGTACTGCTTATGATGTCCCTGGTTTGTGGCTACAGAGAAGGCTTCAGTTCTCAGGTCCAAAAGTCTGGAGCCTTTCCTGTCAGTTCCCCCAGAATACAAATACCAAGTAGGCTGGAACTGTTCACTATATGCAGCATCCAGCTTGCTTGCTTGCTTTCATAAAGCCTAAATTATTAATAGTATCAGGTACCCCTAAACAGTACTTTGTTTCAGACCAGGACATTTTGGAAGGTCAGTGCAGAAAGTACTATTATCGTTTGCCTAAGCAGGAACCGTTGGAACAAGAGGATGACAAAAAGAGAGAAACTGAGGAAGGACATTATGGTGCACGCTGTGCAAAACTAGGAGATTTAAGTTTAAGGAGAGAGCTTTGTGGAGGGGGTGGGGAGGTAGGGAGGGAGTAGGGGAAAGGATGCTTATTTAATCTTATAAAAAGCACTAATCAAAGCCATGTCTTAGTACACCAGTAAGTTAATTATGTGGTATCCTTGTTAGCTTGGATTTCATTTTTTTTGTTAGTGAACCTGCCTTACAACATCATTACTGGTTTGTTTTAAATTTGTTTAGGGATTTTTTTGTGGTACTTCCTTATTAGGATTAGAATAATGATCTAACATTTTAAACTCACTTTGCATCATTTTCGACGCCTTTTCCAAGCCACTCTCAGTTCTTATGGACTCACTGCACAGGTATAGCCATGTGCCCCGGTGAAACTGGACCTGTAATGTAGTCTCACTAACTCCCTTTTCCATTGCACGAGCCAGTAACACAGAGCCAAGACTCTCTGCTTACCTTTTGGCCATTTGGTTTTTTTCAGGTTTTTTCTTGGCAGGAGAAGTCACCCTCCCAAGGAGGCCCTGCTTTTTTAGCGCATCAAGATTCAAAACTGCACCTCTGCTTTGTGATGCTCGTGGACTGATGTCTTCACAGTGGTACTCAGTGTAGTAACCTTTCCACAGTTGTATGAAGGGCATGCTTACAACAATTTAACAACAATATTGCTAGCAACTGATAAACAAAACCCAATAAGCTTTGAGTGCTAAGGAGATTATTGCTCCTCCTTCTCAGAATAACCCAGACCAGATCCCAGAATCTTCTCTCTGGCAGGGAATATCTGTGAAAAGGGATCGTGTATGAGAGCAACGGAAGGCTAAGTTACTAGAATAAGGGCTTCCTTTGAAAAAAGTTACCACCTCGGCTGAACTGAACAAACACGTTCCATAAGCAATTATACCGCACTTTTAAAAAATGGTGCAAATATACTGCCTCAGTGAAAGGGGACATGTTAAGAGATATTATGAGCATCCCTTGATCTGTAAAACAAGCATTGCATGTGCAGTCAGTGTATGATTTTTGTATTTCTCAGCCATGAGTTAGAGGGATCAAGCTAAAATGCTAATTTAGGTCCTCGTGATTCATTCAGTCCGTGACTTCTGTAGGTGGGCTGCCAGCAAGGTTACCAAATATGACAAGGATTGTGCAACTAAGATCGTTGCCCACAAAGAACTGGAGACTATAAGCACCTGAAGTAGCTGCCCTTGGTTTTCAGCTTTGCTGGCTTAAATTATTGGTCTCTCTCCTACTTCAAGCACAGCCTCAATTATTCAGAATTTACATACCTATTTAAAAACTGGTTTGGGGGCCAGATCTCAGTTTGTTTTATTCACATGAGTAATCCCACCAGTATAAACGGGAGTACCCGTGTGAGCAAAGCGAGCAGACTTTGGCCCAGCGTTTTTGTTTGTTCGACATTAATGATGCTATTTACCCAAATTCACTGCATGAGGTAAGCATTCTACCTTCTGGGCTTATTGCTCAGAGACACAGAGGATTAATTAGTGTTTATACAGTGCTTTGAGTGCTAACTATTATTATGACATTATTGCCTCTAAAGGCCAGTGCTGAGTTTTTAAAATGTGTTCCTAAAAAGTATAGAGAGTGCATTTCAGTAATCTGTTAGCTAAATACATTAGTGTAAAGCAGGGTAATTGAATAATCATTAGGTTAGTTCTCAGCTTTATTTCTCAAGTTCACTAACTTCTAAGGGTTTCCTTCTCAGTTTCAGCTAATCTAAGATTTAAAACAAATTATTTGACACACTAGAAATTAAGTTCCCAGTGTGTTTCAGCACCACTTCTTACACCACTGCTGTCAGAATAAATACAGCCTTTCAGAAAAGTGAGCGCAGACTCTTTCTGCCTGAAAACACTGCATTTTCCTCCCAGTCATTTAGAGGCACCACCGAGTTCAAGCTGGAAATGGACCCTGTAGGTCAGTGGGCGGAGGGGTCAGTACAACCCGCTGTTGCTCACACGAAAGCAGTGCATAAAAGAATGAACAGGAGCGAGTTCTTAACCTTTATGTGATGGAAACAATACAAATTGGTGAGGCAAATAAACCCACAAACAATGCAAGGTAAAAATCCTTTATGTCATTGAAGCTCTTCTATGTTCGCGTGTTTAATACAATGGAAATAAAGGCTCAAAGGCCCTTTGATTTAAAGTTGCAGTATTAAAGTCAGGCAGCACAGTAACAACGATTAGATTGGATTGTTGCATTAGTCTACGTCTAATGGCTGTGCTGTCATAGCGGCGGATGCCTGCCCAGCCTTTTGGGAGTCTCCAGTACTGGAAAATCTCTGAGAAAGCAAGCTAAAGGGGGCCAGAACATAGGCAGATGAGCAAAATGGGCACATGGAGAGCCAAGCATGAAAAGTTGTACCCCCTTCCCGCAGTACAACTGGAGCAATGTCAAAACTTTAAAATTTTAGGATAAGCCTACAAGTCAGGGTGGACTGCTTGAAAGGTTTAAAAAGCTGTTGAGTGAGCATAAGCCCCTTTCTGGTGTAGACCCAAAACTCTCTCAAGCCAAGAGCTTTCGCTTGGTATTCTCCGATGTATTCAAATCCCAAATGCCTCACAAAACTCAAAGGGTTTGAATCCCTGTAAAGCAGAGGGGAACATTTTCAAACATTTCCCAGCGCCTAGAACCATACATTTTTTTCACTTTTCCTGTTTCAAGTTGACTCCAGGCTTCAGCTAAAATGGGATAGCACCCCTTATTCACAAGCCCTTCCTTAAAGACAGTCAAATCATATACCTGAGAAAGGGATACTTTAGACCCAGTTAAAAAAAGAAAACCTAAAAAAACAAAACTCAGAAGAACACAAAAGCTTTATCTTCTGAAACCAAAAGTCCCCCTGTGCCCATCCACCCATGCTTCTCAGGCAAAGCTAGAATTAGGCAGCTTGAGCATACAGTAAAAAAGACAAAGATGAACTTGCAGCATCTGAAAGAACTACAATATGCAGAAGGCACAAAACCCCCCCCAACCCTCTCAATAACCCAGATACATTTCTTGTTCCCTGGAAGGCAGACTTAGAGCACTGCTTAGTTTTTAAAGCTTTTACTATAGTTGGAATAATTCTTCCCTCTTGCCCCATACCACATGGCAAAATGTAGATCAGACCAAATGGAAGCACAAAAGTCTTAGAGAACAGCTTTTTATTTCAATGTCCTGCAAGTTAGTCATGCTCTCTTGTGGACAAATCCCACACCGATTCACTCAGAGCTGGACACTATGGTCATTTATTGCGTCTAAAACCTTTTGGCATCTTGCACAATGCATGTTCTCACCTTGGGTACCCGCTATATGCAGATTTGAAGAAAAAGTTCTGACTTCTGGGAGTTGTTCTGTCATCCTAACCTTTTAAACGTTGGAAAAAGAAAGTATCCTGCATTGTGACTTTTGTATAAGCACACCTTCCAATAAAGAGCCCTTTTAGAGCACCGCTGTCACATGCCATTTAGACCAGCACTTCCAATTTCCAGTAAGAGCTTTTTACAAAACTGAGGCTCGGCAGAAAAAGTTTTAAATACCTGTGGAAATTATTTTTTAAACAAATAGACCTAATCTCTGGTTGAAGATCCTTTAACCACCAAGTGAAACTTGATTGATTAAAAGAAATGCTGGCTTCCTGTAATTCTCAAGAAAAGAGCAGGAATGTGGTGGGGGGGGAGCAAGCAAGACAAACCAAATACTATTTAATGCATAGAAAAACTGGACTTTTCAAAAACATATATCGCTGGAATAACGGTAATGGGATGTCTTTGTAGACAGTTTGATTGTTCCGAGCTGCTGACGTCCCTTTAAGTTTGCTTTGCTACGACTCGCGCAGATTGCCTTCGCGGTTGCTACTGTCCTTTTCCATAATTCCCCCGAGACAGCAATCAGCTGGCCAGGAGGCAATTGTAACTACAATAATTACCATGTATTATAGTGTGTTAAAGCACTAATACACCCTGAAATGCAAGTTTCCTCACACATCCAAGAGAATGGCGTATCCAGAGCTAGCTTGCGTTTTACCCGTCCTCTCCTTTCCTTTCCACGCTTAGCCCCTGTTGTGGGCTCCTTCTCCGTCTCTGCCTCCATAATCAGCGAGATAAAATTGTTATCAGATTAGCCCCAGCAATGAAAAGCACAGTCCCGGATCACACTCGCAGTTAGTTAGCATTTAGATAGGCTGGGACAGGGGTCTGTACAATAGGCATCAAAGCTGAACTCTTGGTGCAGCAAGAGGGATTAATTTCTTTAACCAACATGCCTGATCTGGCCTATCTCATTACCCTGCCTTGTCAGTGTCGATGTTAGATTTGATTGAAGATTATACCATTTAGTCCTTTCTCCTGTTTTCTACAGAAATCAGGCCTATTGAATTGCACATTCTTCCATGGGCCCCTGTCAATACTCAGTGGCCTGAGCCTCTAATTCTGCTTCATTTAAACTTCATCAACTTTTCCAATCAAGTGGAAGGATCTGAAATAGGCTCCGTAAGCAGAAAGGCCCTTTTTCCTTTTGTCAGATAATTTATTCTGTTTTCCCTTCTTTCCCCCCCTCTTGCTCTCCCTCTCTCTCTCCCTCTTTTTTCTTCTTTTCGCTCCCTTTCCCTGATGCTGAAAATGAGATTACAGTATTTAAATGACTATGATAATCAATCGGGGGACCTTGAGCCGAGATTGAGGTTAATTTTTCTTAGCAGAACAAAGAAGCGTGATGCCTTTGGGGATTTGAAGGTGCAATCTGTGTTTCATGCTTGTGTTTTTCCCCCCCCGAAATTGCAGTTTTAGGAGTCTTTTCTTGTTACTAACTAGGCAGTGGTTGTGATTTTTAACAGAGGCAACCCCTAGGAGAGAAGAAATGTAATTTTGAGCTGATAAACAGCTAACGGCCTTCAATCAACAATTTTAATAGGAAAAAAAGTCACTTACATGGTGTGACTACAGAGCTAATGAAAGTGCTATCATTTACCTTATTTATTTTTAAACACACTTTGAATAATTTTCCACGATGTTCTAACTAGTAATTACAGCCTACATTGCGCAACTATAAACTTTTCAATGAATAGCCCTTTCATTCAGCCATATTCGACACTTGGCAGCTTTCAGGTACCTGGGAAAAAGTTGAGACTTGGTTGTGGTTTTGCTAATCGGAAATGGAATCCCTATCTTATACCTTAATACCTGCACGGAAATGGCTCATTAAATCATTAGATAACGTATTTTGGGATGTAACATGCCACCATTCACTCTTATAGAACTTTCCTCTACCCTTCTTAAGAAGAGAGCAGTATCTGTTTCTTTGCTTCCCTCCCAGCTGTCTTGTCAGTGCTGTTTTACATGCTGCCACCCAATGTTATCTTTTATTTGTGTCAGGAGAGAGGATTTGACAAGTTCCGTATACAATGTTCCTTTGGCAAGGAAAATTTTTCATACCAATTTTGAGTAGAAAATGAAACCATCTTTCAACAGAATGAGCAACATCATTTTTGGACAGACTTATTATGAGAGCAAGCATCGCAAAACTTTATTTCCCTACACGATCCTGAAAATCCTGAAAAAATAATGCATATTTTATATATATAAAAAAGATGGTTTGACGCCATCAATTTGCTTTAGCAATAAAAAAAACCTGCAAAACGTTGTCAGGTAACTGCACCCCCTCTTTGCTAATCAGATGCTGCTGAAATTGGTTGCATCATAACGTGGCTTTGTTTCAAATCTTTTAAACTGTCAGAAGCTTAGGAAAGGCAGATGCACTTCAGAAGTTTGTCAGCATTCACCAAGCAAAGCTGTCATTAGTCAAGAGCAGTGTAGGCTGAGATTTCCAAAGGTGCCTAAGGGAGTTAGGTGCTAGCTTCCATTGAATTTCAGTGGGATCTAGGTATCTAACTCCCCTAGGGTCCTTGGAGAATTGCAACTATAACTTCTGGCTTTCATATCAACCCTCAGTCCAAACCTCTGAATAATCCAATTAAAAGAAAAGGTCTAGCAGTTAGTCAGAAGTTCTATTGTCTCATTATTTCTTTGTACTCCACCGTCTGTCTCTACCCACCTGCATGCCTTGTGTTAGGCTTGAACACATGCTCCTTGGGGAAGGGGCTGTCATTTGTTTGTGCATTTGTACAGAGCCTGGCACAACACAGTCCTGGAGTGCGACTAGGTCCATAGGCACCATTGAATGTATATAATCAGATGTTAGACAGCCACATTACTATCTACTCAAGACAAATGCGAGTTGAAAAAAAAGAATTCTTATAACCGGTACAATTCGGTAGCCATCTGGGGGACAGTGATCACCTAAAAGTACAATTCAGCATAAGGCGTCGAGTGGGTAAGGTAACCAGTAGGGTGAACGTGCTGGACTTTAGGAAAGCTGATTTCAGCGAACTCAGGCGATTAGTGAAGGATGCA
>NW_017728925.1:12655074-12664205 GCF_001723895.1 Crocodylus porosus
TTCAAGAGAAGGTTGGATGTGTATCTAGCTGGGGTAATGTAGGCCCAGCACTCTTTCCTGCTTATGCAGGGGGTCGGACTCGATGATCCATTGAGGTTCCTTCCGACCCTAGCATCTATGAATCTATGAATCTATGAAACCATTTTTTTTTTTTACAGCCTCTATCAGTCAGATACAGATTTGTCCCAGTGTTCAGGGGTTTTAAGCAGCTTATAAAGAGGTAGGGACCAGATTCTGCATGAACTACGTATGAGCACAAGAGTCAAGACAAGGCAATACGTAATGCCACAAGACCTGTGGATGGTGGTGCATGGCAGCCTCCAAACAGAACCTCTTCTGTCCCTCTGGGGTTTGCCGTTTTGGCAGATACCTCCCAGCAGAGTACTGCTAGATACAAAGCAGGAAGGAAAGAAACTTCTTGTCCATTTTCAAGACTGAGAATCGGCCAGACTTATGTGCCTTGCTGGTGAGTTTCTAAAAAAACCCAATGTTTTCTCTTTTACATTAATTTCACTGACAATAACAGAATCTCCCAGATATCCAGTACTTTCCAATGGAGTAAGCCGATTCTTTCAGAAGCGTCTTTCACCCTCGCATTGTCAATACAGTCGCTTCCTGGTTGACTACTCCCGCCCTGCCTCCCTCTCCCCTCCACCCATTTCATGATGCTCTTGCTGCCACTGAAGTAAATGCCAATCCTTCTGTTGCCTTCCCTGGGATCTGGAGCGTTCCCTTGGCCTTCTTCATAATTACGCCTTAAGTGATGTTCACTGCAGCTGGACAAAAGCACTGATTTCCGGGGAAGTGGGGGTCTGACCCAGGGTCCAGGTCTGGAGCTGTAGCCACTGAAGTAGCTGGGCTGTTACAAGAATAGCAGCCCTACTGTATCACTTGCACACAGTGGTTTAGGACCACCGGAGACATGTCATTATTGATCCAGCGACCCTATGCCAACGTTCAGTTGCAATGACAAGCACTGTTATCCCTTCCCCTGTCCGTCAAGGAAGCTTTCCATTGGTCATGTCACTGCTAGCTCATGTCCCAAGATGGGACTTCAGGGAAGAAGAGCCACGTGGAAACCTTCCACACCAGCAAAAGCGCGAACCCTGTGCATCTCAAAGATTTCCTCTTGCTCAGGAATTTTCCTTCAGGGTGACATTCATGCAAACAAAGAGCTCTTCCTGTGGAGAGCTCCACTAGAGCCATTAAAAAAAAAATTAGATCTTTGGCAGAATACTAGACATTTCCCAGGATAGGGCTCTTAATGCATTTCACCCATGCTCAAATAAGTGGCCCACCGATCCCTTTCCAGTCACTGTGCACCTGAAAGCAGCTAGTTGAGTCTTTCTAACCAAGCTCACTTTGGGCAATGGTTTGCACTGACATTCTTCTCTCTTTAAGCAAATATTGACTCACCATGGGGAAATTAAAACTCCATTAGATGTTGCCACATTGTACAGCAGACCCCATTACAGCGGTCTAGTTGCAATTAATTGGTTTCCCTCAGATATTATTTAATTCAGGGAAGGCGCGGATAGAACGGAAGGACAAGACTGATCTAAACAATAATTTCCTAAAATGACATAATCTAAATAAACTAATGAGGTGATTACATAGTTATTAATCTAAATATAAAGCAGAGTCAGAAAAATATTGGGTACATAACAATTAAAAAATGCAGTAGAGTTATTATCCATTTTAGTTATAGTCATCATAAAGCAAACAACATTTGTGTGAAAAAAATGGATGATGGCTTAGCAGGCTAATTATATAATTTATGCAAAAAAAAATCTGCTACTTCAGAGAATACTGGTCCCTGTTTTTATTTGCTCTACTGTTTGTGCTGCTTAACTATAACTTGCTAGCACCCAGATTCAAGGAGTCAGCTGCATATTTGATGCTTTAAAAGGCAACTGACAATTTGACATTTAAAAATCAGAAGAAAGTAACTGTAAAAGGAGACAAATGAGCAAACAAGTATCATGGCAATATATAAAATGCATCAGATGACAACATCTGCATTCTCAGTAGTACTAAAGTGCCCAAAGCACAGATCCTTAGGTGAGTAAGTTAATAGGCCTTATAAATATTTTGAAAGATACTTTAGGAAAATTACTGTGTGTATATATAAATATAAACTACGCAATTCTGTAATCAAACTTCAATGTTTAAGATTATTAATTTGGTTAATTATTATCACCATCCCCTTTCAGGTGTACTTAGCACTTGTAAACATCAGGAATCGACAGCCCTTGAAATTACAATGCTACACTCGAGGCAGAAGCATTGCAAGAATCTTTCCCAATGGCTCCTGCAAATATTTCTTAATTTTGATAATCAGCCTGCAGGTCATAGCAGTTCAGATTGGGAGATCCACTCAGTTCTCCAGGGCTTGCAACTTAAAACAAGTTGTGGGGAGGTGTCTGATGTGGACACTTGTCCCCTGGAAACAGATCAAGACCAGACTTTAAGGGAAAACATTGTGTGTGTTGAAATTTCAAGTCGTTTACAAAAAACCCCCAAAACAGTTATAGCGTCTTGACACACAAGTACATGCCTTACTAAATATTGTTCATTTTGTAGTATCACATTGGTCATGTGTTGCTATGTTAGAACTTTCCCCTTTTTCAGACTACTTAAACACCTGTAACTTGCCACATGTATAGTCAGTCATTCATATTTATATTTTTTAAAACTTTTATTGGGAAACCAAACATTTTCTGGGGAAAAGGGTAGAGTCTCAGAAGACAGAAAATATGAAAGTAATCTAATTATTGTTCTCTCTCATTCTGCCCTTTTTGGCTGACCAAACTCATTCACACAGGCTATTGAGAGATGGTCATCATTTTGGGTATAACTTGTGCAAACCCAGCTTTTGCCAACAACCCAGAGATGTACGATCCTGGAACCTACGTGTAACCCCTTGAACCATCCTGTTCCTTGGAATTAGTTCTGGTTTGCAGATGCAACTTCTAAGACCTGCTTCTGCCCCTGTTGACAAGCAGAAGCAGAACTGGACACAAAAAACTCATTTGACAGAATCTCTTCTGGGCAGTCTGCATTGCTGGTTGGGTGCATCCAAGCGAAGTCCTTGGACTTGCAGTATCTCTATGTTAGATAACTTATTCAGGGGTATAGGTTGTAGCCATGTTGGTCTAAGGACATATGCAGACAAGGTTCTTTGGGTAAATCTGATATCTTTTATTAGACAGACTTAAATAGTTGGGAAAATTCTTTTTAGCAAGCTTTTGGGTGTAAGTACCCTTTGCCAGGCTGAGGAAGCTTCTACAGTTGGTGTGTGCTCTTCCTGTTCATTCCATTGGGGAAGAGCATGCACCAACTGCAGATGCCTCCTCAGCCTGGCAAAAGGTACTTATTAGGGCTGTGCAAAGCTTTGGGTGGCAATTCTGTTCAGAGGAGATTCGGCCAGATTCGGAGATTTGGCTACCGAATCCAAATAGAATCTGGGGACCAATTTAAAGGTCTGAATCAATTCAAAGCTCTCCGAATCTTCAGAAAAGATTCGGAGAGCTTTGATGATTCAGGCAGTCCCCGGCAGCTGCAGCAGTGAGCAGCAGCTGCCTCAGAGCTGGTAAGTACTAGGGGCAAGGGAGGGGACCATGGGGAGACCCCTGCCAGCCCCCCGACCCCTGCCCACCACCCATGGGGAGGCTGGGGGAGCAAGGGGGGAGTCAGGGGGCTCATGGCAGAGCCCCCTACATAACATGGGGCAGCAGGAATCACCCCTCACCCGGCAGCACCCAGTGAGCTGGGGCTTTTTTTTTTCTTTTAATAAGTGCTGGGAGCTGGGGCAGTCATTGCCAGGCTGGAAGGGGGCGGAGGATGGGCCTGGCTGATTCAGAGATTTGGCTGAATCTCCAAATCAGATTTGGCTGAATCGAATTGGGACAGTGATTCAGATCACCGAATTGAATCACTGTCCCCCAAATCGGCTGAATCCGAAGAGCAAATACAGCTTCGTACAGGCCTGGTACTTATACCTGAAAACTTGCTAAGAAGAATTTTTCCAACTATTTGAGCTGGTTTAATAAAAGATATCAGATGTACCCAAGTTGTTCTCTAAGGCAGTGTCTCAGTTAAGTTGGCTTCCTACTTAATTAAGCAGAGTATACTTTGCAGGCTCTGTATTAATGTCCAGGTGCATTTTCTCTTGCCATTATCCTCCAGAAATGCACAGGACTTACAAATTTACCTTCCTTTTAGGAAGGTACTTCCTTTTACCTAACCTGGCCATCATTGTTTCAAACATTTCAAAAGCATCCAGTGGCAAGGGATATCAAACCAGAAAGAAGCCACTGCTTATATACCTGTGGCATACCTAGTCACACTAGGCCATTAAAGTAGGTTTTCTAGAGCTGTGTCCAAATGCATGCCAAAGCTCAGACGCACAGGTCTGCCATGCTTCCCTTCCCTATCCCAGTTCATTTCTTTCTGGAAGGAAAATCCTTTTCAGTCAAAGCACCTGGAATACAGAAATCGGTGTCAACAGCAACGATTTGCTGGAGACAAAAGGCAGGCATCATGGGAATCTCAAATGCAACTTACAGGTTAGTGGTGGTGATTTCAGTAGCATCTGTCTGGTGTTAATGCCCCACAAGGTCTTTAATTTTCACCATCACAGCTTAATTGGCTTAGCAGTTTTTCTAAGAGTATTGCATAGACAGATATCATAATGGATACCTAATGAAACCTCATTTATTCTTATGGAGATGAGGGGCATGAAATTATTCACATTAAAAGGGTTTCAGACGAGCATAACACTTGCAGCATATATATCCAGAGAACTTGACAAATCAATCAGTAGGCTTGATAGAAAAAAACTCATTTGGTTTTATGGACACTCAAGATTTGGCTCAGTAAGATTTAACCATATTGGTTTTTCTAATTGTTACAGTAATTAGAATCATCCCCTTTTAAAGGGTTGAGTATTTCATGCTTGCTTGCTTTCAGCTCACTCACCATTCAAACTATTGATCCATTCATGCTTTTTCTGAAGTCAAAAGGAGTTTGGGTACCGGCTATAATGGGAACAGAATTGAACCTTGTGTTTTCTGGTCTTCAACATTAAGCTTTTGGAGTCCTATGTCTTGTTTTGTTGCGTCAGACAGAGAACCCCTTCAAGGTCTGGCAGATATCCTTGCAAAACTTTCCCCCAAGACACAAAGAGGATGTTTACAGTTTTCAACACACCTCAGTTGCCTGAAGTGATGGGCCTGACAGACAAAACTAAGCCGTTCCGTAAGTGATAGATATTGGTGCTTAAAACTCTATGGTGGATACTCAAGTATCTATAAGTGAATAATAGGTTTCCTCATCCAGCGAGGCACAAATTAAATGCAATGTTTACATTAACAGGTATATCAAATAATCCATATTTAGGTTAAGAAAAGTCAGGCATAGGTTTGAGTCATGGCTCTTAATAGTCCAACAGAGTTTCCATGATAGGGATGGTGCCTGTATGCAGCTCCCATTTTGTATATTTGTGGTTTGTAATATACAGGGTATTGATGCAAGAGGCAAGCCAGTGTAGCCTGTCCGGACAGAGAGGACCTTGGGTTTGTTAGGAAAAAAAAAAATAATAATAATTAAGCTGGCACAGACCCAAATCAGCAAAAATGGGGAAATGTAGATGTGGATCCAGATATCTCTGCTCAGATCCACCCACTTAACACACTAAACCAGGACTTGCTCAGAGCACGCGGAAGTTTGGGTTTGGATCCGATGCTGGATCAGACGTAGCGACTCAGACTCATCTCTTGCTTAACAGCAGTGGTCTTTGGGCCACCGCTGCTTTCATTGACATCTATGCAACGCCCTGCTTTCAGCATCTGAGAGTAGCCAAGAGCAGAATCTGACTTCTATGCTGGCACTTGCTCTGAGACTGAATTTCAGCATTTGGGAAACAGTACCTTCCAATTTCATGGTGAGCTCTACTCCCTGAGGTTTCTTCTCTGAAAAAGTGAGATCCACCAAGCAGTGATAAGAGAAGTGGAATTGCCCGTTTCAAAAGATCCATGGAAATATTTCCCTCACGTGCCCCCCCCAACAGTTTACCACCACCAGCACTGAAGAGCCTATTTATAAAGCCATACCACACCATACAAGCCTGCACCATTTCCCCCTCCCTGCAGAGCTACTAGTGGGTGACAGTACTTTTGATTGAAGAATTTAACAAGTAATTCTAAATTGGAAATTTGGAAAACCTGTGATCCTATCTAGCATGTCTATCCTATCAGCTGAGGCTTTGTGCTTTTGTTGGCTTGAAAACAAAAGGGAAGAAAGTGAACACATGGCAGTCTCAAACTAGAAAGAGCTTTGCTGTAAGAGGATATTGAGTTGTTTTATAAAGCCCAATATTACGCTTGAATTATGCCTGAATAGGGAGAAAGGACATTGTTAAAGAGTCCTAAACATTGACCATAGTGGATCCTCTTTCTTGCAAACCCTTCAGTGATGTTGTTTTTGGCTGTAATGATTTGGTATTGTATTTATAAGCCGACAGGGTAATCCAGAGAGCAGCAGGAGGGACGGCTGCCTTAAATAAAGCTTTACAATACTGCTAATTAAAATGATCCTTCCTCTCTCTGTGATAGCTAATGAGACAGAAAGAAGAACCAGGGAGGGTTAATGAAAATGTTGCCATGCGATTCCTTTTTGTAATTGGTCTTTTTAATGTTTTAATCTCCTTTTGGGGTTGGGGGGGAAGATTGAGAGGATTTTTCTTTAAATCTTTCTCATGCAGTAGCTGATGGGTTTTAAATCTTAACACATGGCCTTTGAAGGGTGTATTTCTATATGGAATAAGTGCTGGCAACAAAAAATGGATGCACGTGTACTGGGGCAGAGAGGGCAACAGGTTATGAATTTGAACTGAAAAGGGAATAAAAGCATTTGGAGACCTGTTTTAGTGTACTGCTCCCATGGCTTCATGCGGGCTATTTGCCATGCATCCTTACCCCAAGGACTGAGTCTACAATATAGCTTGAAGAATTGGTACTGATGCTTGATGGTATTTAGAGGCTCTTAGGTCATGGTTCTCTATTAAATGCAATATTTATCCCATGAATATGTCACAGTTCAGCTAAGATGTCAAGAATTCAATTAATATTCTCTTTAATGGAAACACAATGCCCTAACCTTTTAATACTATTAAGCATGTCCCAGAACCCCTCCTTGTTAGCTTCGCTTCTGTAACTTTCCTCCACAGCTGATGCCTCTAGCCACAACGGGATAAGGAAATTGGGAGGAGAAGGGAAAAAAATAGAAAGATTTGCATTACTTGAACTAAGCAGACCTGGATTTCTGTGCAATGCACATATTCACCTGCAGTTAATCTTGGTAAAACCCAGCAGTTTGGTTCACAGGAGTTTAATGCAAACATCTTCCTCACCCTGTTGTTCAGTTCCATACGTTTCAACTTTGGCTGGATTAGAAACTTAATCAAACCTCCCAGATTTTGCATAAGTTTAGGTCAGTAGTTTTTAGTGAAACTATCTATCTATTTCCTCCCAGGCACCAAGGACTCATACATAAACTGGGCCTCTGCACTCAGTGAGATTATTCACGTGTATGAAGTCTCCTTTTATGAGCAACATATGCAAAAATGTGGAACTCAAACTCTACATTAACGGTTGGTTTATAGCTACTTATTCATGTGCATCAGTATATATACTGTGCTCTGTAACATTTTTTTTTAAAATCAGTGACTGAAAGACAAAATTATTACTGAGAAAGCACGCAGATGATATCAGGCCTGATGACCGGTAAATAATCAGTAAAGAGGATATGTCACTGATGCAGTGTGATTGGATCACTCGGTAGATTGTATGCAAGCAGGGAAAATGCATTTGAATACGGCCAAATATAAGTTTCAACACGTAAGAGCGAAGACTAAATTACACATGCAGAATGGGGGAGTGTATCCTGGGAAGCAGCAACTCTGAAGGACTTGAGGTGATGGTGGACAATCAACTGACTTATGAGCTCCCAATACAGTGCTGTGGCCAGCCGGGTCAATGGGATGTACTAACAAAAGAACATTAATGTAATCTTTTTGCTCCGAGTTAGCTCTTCACCGGGCAGTGGTGCAACCAGCATGTCCAGTTCTTGTTTCTACATTTCAAGAAGGACATTGAAAAATTGGAGACTTCAAAGAAGAGCCATGAGACTGAGTCAAAAAATCGAAAATATGCCTTATTGTGAGAGATTCAAAGAGCTCAATCTGCTTAGCCCTTCAAGGAGATAATTACATGTGGTGAACAGGAATTTGATAAAGGCAAAGGTGCAACAAGAGCCAATGGCCGGAAGTTGAAGCTGGAAATTGAGCTATTCCCTTTCATATTCATGCTTTGCTAGCAATAAAGATATTGCAGCTGGAATGTACATGCATAACCCAGTTGGTCCTACAAGAGCTGGAGCAGAATCCAGGTTCCTCCTGTATTGGCTCTACTGTGTAACGGTTATGTTTTCCTACCTGCCTCCTTTTCAGGATAGGCTAACTTTTAAGAATTTGTCAAGAGAACATAATCAGCTCAGTAATGTGGAAAGGAGACCCCAAGCCTCATTGCATATTACATGAAAAACCTCGCAAAGTGCAATAAATGAGCACAAGCATTTGTTGTACAAATGGTCAGATGGGGTGTAAAGATATGAGTAGATGATCACATATTAGAAATGAAAGATTATTCAACAGCAAATAAGTGTTCAAAATTAACCTTTTTAGTTAGTCTTCATGGCTAGGGACAGAAGTTATGTATAAGCTAGTTTAAGTGATCAGAAGCTGGTTTAAACCTGTAACAGAACAGAAATTCATAGTTTCATAGTTGGTAGGGTCGGTAGGGTCAGAAGGAACCCAAGCAGGTCATCAAGTTCGACCCCCTGCCATGGGCAGGAAAGAACACTGGGGTCAAACAACCCCGGCTAGGTATTCATCTAGCCTCCTTTTGAAGACCCCCCAGGGCAGGGGCAAGCACCACCTCCCTAGGAAGTTGGTTCTGCCTTGACTGCGAAGTAGTGCCTCCAGATATCTAGCCTGAACCTACTCTCAGTCAGCTTATGGCCATTATTCCTTGTAACTCCCAGTAGTGCTCAGGGGAACAGGGACTCTCCCA
>NW_017728925.1:12664635-12697868 GCF_001723895.1 Crocodylus porosus
TTTAAAATGGCTGAAACTGGTTTAAGATAAACCTGGTTGAATGTAGTATCAGACTTAACTGATTTGGGTCAAACCAGTTTATGAAACTTCTGTCCCACACCCCTTCTTGATTCAAGTTATATCACCGTCCCACACCCCTTCCTGGTTCAAGTTAAATCACTGTCCCCCAACATCCCAGCATGCTTTCCAGCCCTGAACTGGGCTGAGGGTTGGGGGGGAGGTGGCAGAGACTGCCCCCCACCCAGGCAAACCCTTGCTAGAGTCTGGGGCCAGGGAAGGGGGTTAAAACTTCCCTTTTCCCAAGTACAAAGCTGCCCTACCCTGCTAAAAGCTTACTGCTATCTGCAACTGTAGACTACAAATCCCAGAGGCACCTGGAAGCAGGAAGAGGAAATGATAAATAACCCTGCAGAGTCCTGTTGCTGTGATTGTAGACTGCAAATCCCAGAGATCTTGGGAACATCAGGAAGACGAAGCAAAAAACAACCCATGCTGCCTGGCTTCTGGCTTGTGCCACTGTGGGCATGTGGCTGTATTTCCTGAATCAAAAGTGAGCATCTGTCCAGTTGTTTCTCAGTTTAATCTCTGCAGTTTGGACTAACGTGCAAAGACTGAATCAATTCAGCCTCAGGCTTTTTGACTGTCTGTACTTAGCCTACATGTCTAGCCCTAAATAGAAGAGGGCCTTCCACAGGCAGCATTATGATTGCTTGAAACAGGTGGGATGTGGGTTACAGTAGCCAAGAACACCTGCATGCAGGTGGTGATGGTGAGTGTGCTATTACCACACCTGTGATTTTAATAAGATTTGTTGAGATTAACCAATAAATACAGTCTGCATAGCAGCTCCTTCATGCTTGAAGAAAAAGCAGACTTTGTGCCACATATTTTTATGCAACTACATTCATTATTTATGAATAAGTGGAGATATTTCAGGAAAACAGCACCGAAACATGAGTGACAAGGTATCTTTGCAGAGCAGCGGGTGCAGGAAAATTGCACTGAAGTTGACAGCTTTTTAATATAGACTTGTTATTTCACTGAAATACTGCATGTTGGCATTTTGAAAGTACAAGATGACCTATTTATTAGCTGTGAATCAAACGAATTACATGCTGGAAAATCAAGCTGCATGTTTCTTCCAGCTGGTAAGGTGTTCTGTCCCTCAAAATTTATATAGCTCCAAGAAAACGCTGTAAACCAAGGATTATCCATCACAAAGCATTACAGTTGTAGGACCAGAGCTTATCTTGTATCATCAGGGTACTTTGTGTTTGTTCCAGTGTATGCAATGTAATAGTAATTGTACATGGTTGTAATCCTTTGACTCCCACCATAACAACTTGGCGTAAGCTCAGCTCATCTTGATTCCTGTAGAAAGGACATGTGCCATGAAAACATGGGCTTCAGTGGAAGCTACCCACAACCACAGCTGGACAAGAAAACTCTTTATTTTTAACTTGTGCAATTCCAGGTGTCATCCCTCCCAGAGGAAGGGGTTTCCTTCTCATGTAGAGGACAAGGGCATGGGTCTCCTAAGGCACTGGTGTCCCAGGATACATGAGGATCTCATGTAGCATGTACAGAAAGGTGGTCCCCACTGTCCATTCACGCAGCTCACAGTCTGTATTTAAGACTGAATGCTGGATCACTCATATCAGCAGGGGATATGGAAGGTAAAAAATCAGGATATAGAGATATCAATGGTCCAACCGGCAGTGTCAATTTTGGAAGCTGAAGCTGGATAATACCGTACAAAACAGCCATTTGTCTGACAGCCGCAGAACCATCCAAGCCCTGTCCTTTTGGAATCCCAGCCACAGCCTACACGGTGGGGAGGGAAGCACTTCTTCGGTGTACTGGGAAGCTGGGGAAATGTCTCTTGGAGCAATCCGTCATGCAGAATGAAAGAGGCAGGCTATGATGTTTCCTATTCACTCACCAGGGAGATCACAGTGGATTACGTCTTTAGAGGTAGCATCATATTGTGGATTTCAGTCAGTATTTGTAGTTCAGCAGCAGTCAGTGAATGGCCAGGCCCCTAGTTCAGCAGCAACGCCTTCCAAATCCTGCCACTAGAAAAAATGCATGCATTGTGTGCTGCGGAGAGAACATAGACTGTATCTTCTATTTACAAAAATATCTCAGGCAGAGTCAGTCACTGGACCCATCTGCAATGTTAGGAATTTACTTGCGGTTTTCCCAGGTTTTCACTGAAGGGGAAACAGCAAGCTTATTGCAACCCTGTACAAGAGATGAATATCAACATGCAAGTGAGACTGAGAACAGTGTACTGAGGATGTATTGCAGCATGAGAAGAAGCACCTGCTCCTAAAACCTCCTCCTGGTGCACTGAGGACACCCAAGTCTAATGAAGAATTTACTTAAATTCCCCTGGCAAGTAAAACAAACCAAAAAAAGTGAATGAAATGCTGGAAATCAAGAAGACGAGTCAGCAGGAAAATGGTATGTTGGAAGACAAGGTAACTCAAGAGCAGCTTTACCGTGGCAGGGACAAAGGCGCACATCCAAAGCCACCTGCCTCACTGCTTTACTCCGTGCCAAGGAGGCAAATGCCGCATCTGGAAGAACATCCACGTAATCCAGAGCTTGTCATTTGGAGAGTGAAAACTCAGTCTCCTCTGAGAGTTTTGCTAATTATGATTTGAACAAATGCCAAAAAAAAAAAAAATCCACATAAAACTAAAATCACTGGGTCTGTTGACTGGCATTCAAATGAAACATGTCCTTTGGTTCTGTTGGGTGCTACCATCTTGGACTTGTATTAAGTGGGGGAAAGCATTGAATGTATGACCCCAAATTGGATGCCAAGTTACATGTAGCTTGATGAAGCCACATTCTGTGGTTATTCAGCTGCATTTCACACAGGTTGCAGTTCGGAAGGTTGCAGATTCCTAACCTGGAGGGTCTTTAACTCTTTAATGGTTTTTCCTTTTAAGACCAGGCAGTATAAGCAATTGCCATAGAAAACAATCCCTGCATAAAAAGGACAATGCACATAATGCAAAAAGCCTACCCTGAAGTACGAGAGAGAGAGAGAGAAACTGCAATACCACACTGCTACTGTTATGCAATGGTAGGGCAAAAATTTTGATCTATAGACCGATGCGTGCCACCAGTGCATTTGTAAATGCCTGAAGCTACAGGATCATAGCTAGTATGTGGCATCATCTCATGGCTTAACCTACCTACCTCCTGGCTATCCTATCCCACTTCCCCTTCCTTGCTGGCGTGCAAGGTCTCGTCCTACTGTACGGCTTGGATGTTGTTTTCAATATCAGAGTGGCAGACTTTGCAGGAAAGATGAAATGATTGCCGACTCTTTTCTTCTTTATTAAGGCTGTTTACATTTTAGACCACTGAGGTTTATCTGGATTTCTATCTCATGAACTCTGCTGTGAGAATACCCAGTGTTCATAAAAGTGAAGCTGTCTAAACCCATGCAGCTGTTACATTACTTCAAAAAGTATAATATGAATTTTGTATCACAAACAAAATTCTCTTAAAGGAAAAAAAAACAATTGGCTGAATAGGAGGCGTGAAAGACACAGACAAGGTACAAGACAAACTTTGACAGGCTGGCCTGGTAATGTGCCCTAGTCTGTCCCTTTCCCTGCAGGTCTCTTAAATAGAGACTACCAGCCACGTCCCTCCAAATAACAGATATGTGAAGTGGCTGTACGTCCAGTAGGCCAACACACCCAAGTTGCTTCAACTCTACCGAGACCTGATAGGAATTGGAAGTGATGTCTCCAGAGGTGGACAGTACGTAGTGTGCAATAAACCTTTCCGTCTTGTTTTCATCTGTGCTAATCCATCCAGGCAGCAAGAAAGGAGAGGATCCCACTAAGTCTTAAGGCCGAGGAGCTTCCCCCTCAGTCTCTCGGTTAGTTCAACAAAAGTCTGGAAAGTATGTGAGACACTTCATTTTACCACTGATCTACCTAGCTAGAAAGGACTGCCAGAGCAGGAAAGAGGGTGTGGGATGCCCATTGATTTCAATGAAAGCAAGGTCAAACACAACATTGAAGTGGGTGGTGAGAGGCCGCACTCCACCATCGACCTCTGTAAAGCATCAATATCTTTTCTGATTAGGAGACATAATTATTCAGAAGTTACTAGGGGTTAGTTACTCTGAGTTTCAGCCAGTTTCACTCTCTACTAAACATCAAGGGTCCAAAAGAGAGACTGGATAGCACAGCATGGTGGGGATTGGTTACAGAGCCCTTCACCTTGAAGCGTATTCCACCTTAGCGGCAAACGAACATCATCAGCTGGCAACTGTTCACTTGCCAGTGTAAAATGAGTCTGGCAGTGCCAGACCACTTCCTAATATCCAGGACCATCCTGTACCAAATGCACTCATATGGCACTCACGTTGCAAATCTCAGAAGGGGCGACGTTCATGAGCAAGAATGAAAATGGTTAGGCCCTCTGACTCAGACACATGGCTCGTCACCGCACCCCCAGGGTTGAGGGTTGTGGGATGCGAGCAGGGCAGGGAAGAGAATTTTGTACAGCTGACACCTTTCCTTTTGAGGTCTCAGTCTTCAGGGACTGCCAGTGCAGCATCTTTCACTAGTTTAAATTGAGTTCAGGATTATAAGAAAATCAGCACCACATGGACATACAAATATTCCAGCAGTAGGATACCCACCTTCCACAACAGCGAGCTAAAGACTGTTCTAAACTGCATGTAGATGTGCAGTATGTTTGAAAGACAAACAAGGTAGGCATTTCAACAATATTGCGCACAGTCTCTCAGACAGAGCTGATGCATACAATCTTCTGGAAAAATTATCAGCACATTAAAAAAAGATATCTAATTGACCACTTGACAGTTAATCAAGTTCCTCTGTACTGATTTCTGAATGGTAAAACTTAACACACCTCTTTTTTAAATAAATTATCTTCCTATACTTGCATATGTCCAAACTACATGCTATAATGCAAGATGCATACATTTGTCTTAGTAATTTATCTCATTTCCTTCAGAATGGTGTCCCTCAGTGGCTGAGAGAAAGTGGAGCTGTTGTTTTAATAGATTTGAATTTTATCTGCCTCCATATTTGCAGCAGGGCATAATAATAATAAATTATGATACTAATAAGTAGGTTGTACAGAATGGACTAGAGTGGTACCACTTCCCTCCCCCTCCAAAAAAAATGTAATTTATGTGTACATTCTTGTGACTTTAGGGGAGTAATAAATAATCAGGGTTCGTTTTTCCATCCAATTTGAGGCAGTGCAGCTGTGTTTTGTAAGCAATAAACTCTCTTGTTGTATTTCTTAGCTAAGCACTGAAAAACACAGTGTGATTTCCACCACCCCCTCCTTTCCCAATTATTGTTGCAACGCCTGGTAGCTTCTTTGCAGTTAAGGATTTGCCAGTGTTTCCATTATAAGCTTCAGTTTTCAGGGACCTGTAACTTTTCTTTTTTAAATCACGTCAGCCTGGGACTCGTACATCTCTGTCAACCTAGATGCCTTTTTAAAAATCTGTCCCCATTCCCAAATTCTTTAGGAGTTAAAACTCACACAGAGTTATAAAGCTATATACAGTGGTCAGAGTTATGTAGCCTTCAGGCTACTGTTTATGTGTCTATATCCACCCCACAGTTGCTGAGGGCTTCTGGTCTTAGACGTGACTTGGGATGGAACGTGATGCTTAATGTGTTCTATCTTTTCGGGGGTGTTGGTTGTAGCCATGTTGGTCTAAGGACACAAGCACAAATGTTCTTTGGGTAAATCTGATATCTTTTATTAGACCAACTCAAATAGTTGGAAAAATTCTTCTTTGCAAGCTTTTGGGCACAAATGCCCTTCGTCAGGCTGAGGCAGCATCTGCAGATGTCTGTGCTCTTTCTGGATGGAGTGGTAAAGCAGCCAGAGGCCAGTACATATGCAAGAAAAACAGGTGAAATGTAAATTGAGGTGGTCAGCAGGTGAGAGACAGGTCGGGTGGTGGGGGGAAACGGGTATGAATGTAGCTGTAGTCAAAGGACGGCAGACAGGAGGGTGGGGGGGAGGAGGAAAGGGAATGAGAATAGCTGGTAAACAGAGGGTTTGCCTGGGGAGTCAGATGTTAGGCAGGTTATAATGCGTCATAAACCAATGTCTATATTTAGTCCATGATTTCTTGTATCAAGTAGATTGATGAAGTGGAGTTCATACGTTTGTCTATGAAAGGTATTTTGTAAATTCTAATCTTTTCAACACTGGGCATCAAAAGCCCTGATTTACCACAGCAGCATGTCACTCTGCACCATGCACCTGGAGGATTTTGTCAGCAAAGTTGACTCGGTCACTTAGAGGGTGATCCTCTGGTGTGCAGTACTAGCATGACGACTCCCACACCACCACCAGCCCTGTCTGCAGGAAGCTCAAAATGACAAGAACTGGTGCATGCCCTTCTCATGCCAGTCCCTTGAGACTTTTGGTGGACATAATGTCTTAAGCAGCTCTCTGTCAGCCCAAAATATATGTCATGATAAAGCAAGCTTTGCACACGCCTTTTGGAACTGCACAACTTGAGCTTGAGATGTGGCTGAGGAAGAGGTCCAACATTATCACTGGCTATTCACAAATACAACCCTGAGTCACGTCCTGACTACCTTCAGCATGGTGTCATAGGGTTGGAGTGTTGCTGTGGCCTTGATGGTCCAGAAATGTACAAAAGGCAAGCGTTTTTGCAGTACCTTTGATTGGATCACTCTCTCTCTGAGCTCTACGGTTAGTCCAGTAAAAGGTATTAAAATAAAAATCCCTTACCTCTTGTATATTCAACATGACCAAGCAAGGATCAAACAGAAAAAGGGGGTAAAAAAAGGGAGGCAAAATGATGATAATACTATCATGTGGTACCTCTGTAAGGTAACCCCAGCAATAAGCTACCCAGGTATCATGTACAATTAGAACATGAATCTACCAGGCCTCCATATCCTGGCCTAGTATTTCACTTATGCAGAGTCTTATTGAAACAATCATGGATTTTTCAATGGGATTTTACACAGCTGCTCTTATGCTTCTACTGCTGTGTCCCAGTGATGCTCTGAGACAGAGGATCAAGTAAGTTCTAGCCCAAGTGAACAAACAAACAGCAAAGTAAAAAATCATCCAGGGCTTTGCGGGATCTTGGCAGAAGAGGAAGAGCTCCTGCCAGAAGAGGAGCCGTTAGCAGCCCGCCACTCCAACTAATGTCACACAGGCCTGAATAGGGCTAGACTAATGCCTTTGCTAAACCCACCTTCTACGTGATCAGCAATTAAGCTGTGAAGTCAGCCCCTTAATATGATGTTAACATAGTTCAGTATATTAAATAAGTCATAATGTTTAAAGGTAGCATGGCTTACTGGGATTAAATGAAAGCAGGAGCAGGACTATCACAGCCATATGCAAATCACCGGCATTTTAAAGCTAACAATAGATTTTGCTTTATTGTTTTGGCATTTACCAACTGGGAAAATAATAAATAAAGCCACATGGGGAAGTCTTCATGCTTTCTGCAAAGCAGAGCACTGCCTGTTTGGAGAAAGAACCTTCCCCGTTTTTTTCCTTACCTGCATTTCCTTAAACTACCATCTTCTTAAAGCTTTTGGGGCAAAATTCTCCTCTCCCATCTACTTAGCCAGACTTACCTGAGATGCTATTCTCCCCACGTACACAGGCCAATCAAGGGTGGAAACAGGATTCTTAAGGGAGCAGAGCACCAGCATTAAAATTGGCCAGGCCAAAAGGAGTAGAGCAAAGTCCATAGTGCCACAACCCTTCCAGAATTCACTAGTCGTCTCTGTACAGCTCACTGTTACACACCTCTTGCTGTAATAAGGATGTAGTCAAGGGGCTAGAGCAGGGAGCCTTCATGGACGCCATTCAGAACTTCATAATGACAGCAAGGAGAGAGCAGGTCCTCCTGCTTTGAAGCAACAGCTCCTACCTCGTCTGCTAAAGGAGACTGTAGATGTGAAGTCACCCAAGTTGATGACTACACCCTTTTGCACGCCTGCTCAGGAATGGTGACCACACTACCAACACCTTCTTGGCAACAGGGCAAAAGGCACCATAGGGGCTGCAACAGAAACCCAAGAGCCCAAGTGAAATACCTGCCTTTGAGTGCACATGACCTTGGGTGGCAGGATTATCTAGCAACAGGGAATTACCAAGGAGACTACTGATTAAAATAAAGAAAAAACAGAGAGTCTTTTGAATGCCAGTGGTTAAGCTGCGTAGAAGTTAGGCATAGGCAGAGCCACAGTGCAGCAGTATTCCATCTTACGGCGCTGCACGTTCATTTATAATCCCCATAACATCTTTCTGCCTGTGCCTTTTACATCAGAGCTGCTGTTTGCCCTAGTTCAGTAGTGCTGTCCATTGTCTACCAGCTGCACTTACAAATGTGCCGCATGGGGAAAGTGTAGGTTTAAGTTAGTGTTTGTGCAGCACTTTGAATATATAAAGTGCTGTGTGCGTGCTAAGGATTATGGTTATTTTTATAATAATTCTCTACCCATTACCTCTGTTTGAAGTCAAGACTGTCTATTGCTTGAACCAGACAAGCACAACACACAAAAAAAGCCCAATTAGCTTTACATCTCCAAAGCTCTTACAAACATTAATGCATTAATCATTGCAATGCTAAGAGATAAGTACTGGAATGTATTATTGGCTCACATTCATTCCTGATGAAACTGGATAGAAATAGATAGTTATGCTAACAATCAAGCCCATTATCCCCATTTTACAGATGAGGGGAGACTGAAACAAAGGTGTAAGCTTGTATTAGACCTAAGGTCCAAAAAACACCCCAAGACCTCCTGGCTTCTTGTCCCAGGCTCAGATCACTAACAAAACCCATGGCAAAACATAATCCCTACCCTCAGCTGAGTAACACGTTGTTTTAAGGCTCATATGAAACTAGTAACTGAGGGGGTGAGCTGGAGCTCCAGGGAACATTTGGCTCTATTGGTGCTACTTTGGCTACAGAGGAACTAAAAACTGGAGGTTGATTAAAATGTATAAGGTAAAAAAACCAACACAATAAATAGCTGGAAGGGTTAAATGTTGAAATAAATGTTTGATTCAATAACAGATGTGTGCGTATATGCACACACGCATAAGCAGGCTTTCGAATGAGCTTCTCAGATGAACTGAATGGCTTTGAAAAAGTGGATTAAAATACAGATGCCCCTATTATTTTTCTATAATAAAAGTGCAGTGCAGAACAGCTCACTAGTGCCACAAACTAGTTTTTCATTTGTGTTTTTGTTTCATGCTTCAATATCTTCCTCCAGCTGCTCTTGTCTCCTTTTCCTTCTCCTCACTTTGATCTATTAGTTTTCCACAGAAATGGGGTTTATAAATCATTGTAATGCGGCCCTGGGAAAGACGGTGCTTAGTGCAGGGAGAAATACATTGCAGCTAACAGCCACGGCAGGGAGGAAAACTCTCGCCTCGTAGCGGGGCTTTGGCGACAGGTTACTGATGGTGCTTGGTTATTTTATGTCTGCATTCGTGCCATTGGGGGCAAGGCCGCAGGGAGCACTGCCTGCACCCCCTTTGCAATATTTCAAATCTTCTGCAGGCAAAAACAAACTGCTTGGGGCTTGTGAGGAAAGAGGAAGGGAAAGGAAAGCCGTTACTATGGTGGGAGGGGAGGAAGGAGAAGGGCGGGGGATGAATCACTTTGGTGCCTCTTTAAAACCAGGAAAAAAGATTTGTCTTCACTTCTCTAATGTGCCCCGGAAATATGCAGATTGCACCAAAAGCCTAATCTATTGTCAGTGGCAGTAGGGTCCAACTCTCCCAAGGACACCTAGGAGCTTCAATCTCTTCCAAGCAAAGCTTCGGTACCTTTATTTTTCCCCTTGTAAATCAGCTCTCTGTACTGGGTTCTGGGTAAGGGAGATCCATGCATGCAGCTGCTCTCAATCAGGCTGTGATGGGGAACAGCGGGATGAGACAGCATGCCTTCAGCCAGGACTTGGACTGGACTCGGTAGCTCCCACTTAAGTCTTTGCTCTGCACTCAGCCTCTTGGGAAAGCAGATACAGTTCCATTAAGTGGGTGTTGTGGCCACTTGTCCAGCGCCCTAGCCTCTTTATTCTTTGTACCTAAGTCCAAACAATGCCTGGGCTTTCTTGGTTTCCTCTTTTGGCTTTAGGGAAAGGGAAAAAACCTAAGATAAGTAGCTTAGCACATTAGAAATAAGTGGTTGGACAGTTCTCCCTTACCAAGTACCTTATACACAAGTAGGGAGCCAAGATGGTAGGGATTTTAACCCAAAAATTCACTTTCTTTACCTGTGTATGTAGCCTCGTGATTGATTTCAATAGGACCATCAGTTTGGGTGTAGCTGACTGATTTGGGTACCTGTCTATAGATCCCATCATGGAGAAACAAGTTGTCTTCATCCTGCTTGTAAAACTGAAAAACAAATCTCCACTTAGCAAGGTGTTGCAAGTGGAAAAGGCAATAGTTGCACATCAGTCCAGCGAGTCATCTCAAGAGGCCTCTTTGGGTCAATTTACATCAGCGACCATTTCAGCAGAGGTCTGGTTGTACCAGGTAGGAGACAAAAGCAAAAGTTTACCTGCTTCTACCTACATTTCCAGAGTCTCCTCATAATTACTCCTATAACCTCTGGCCAATTACTCCTATAACATCTGGCCATAATTGGCCATGTCCCAGGCCTCTCTCTGCAGCCGTGGCAGGCACTGATGTAGCGGGATGTGGTGCTGGCATACTGCCAAAGGGCAGGACTGAATGTCAGAGCCGCAGGCTTTGTGTCACCACCATCCAGGTGTGCTGTGAAGCTCCGATCTGGGGAGACCCCCATCCTCCACAGTTCACAGGTGGTTGGGGCAGGGTTAGCATACCCTCAGTCACCCGGCACCCCCAACCGTTCCCCTCTGAAGAGGCAATTTGCAAAGCCACAGGGTTCACTGCAGACCTACGGCTTCACGTATAGCCCATTTTGGAGCCTGGTATGGAGGTTTCCATGTTCCCTCCTGCACAAAGAGCCCCAGAACCTGGTGGTGAGGAACAAGACTTTAGTCCTAATTTATACAGGGGAAGGTTTCCCTAATCTCCTAAAAGGAATACAGGTCCCACATAAGCATTTGGTGCATTTTTGGGACTTGGACAACTAATGAAAAGCTACGTATACACACACACCTGAAAAGCACAAAAGGCCTCACAGTGGGCATCTTATGGAAACTTATCCATCTTTAACAAAACACTACCCCCTCCCCACCCTCTTCCCCATAATTGCCTTGTTATTGTCATTGGTGTCATTGTTCATCGTCTGGTCCCTCGAGAGGCCCCTGGGAGCACTTCTGCCTTAGCTAAACCAATATCTCCTGCAATAACCTCCTGCAGTTTCCTCTTTGCTGTCCCGTGTTGAATAAATCCTCCATCTCTGTTTACTGAATGACCATAAAGACGTGATTGAAGTTTCTGATTTATGGTTTCCTTTGGACTGAGGAGCAAGTCCAATAATGCCAGAGCCTGTTTTGCTGACTGCTTTTGACAGGGTACAGGCACAAGGCTCTCTGAAAGAGCAGAAACAGCCAAGCAAAGATATTCCATGTACACAATGCGCGCTCATATGCCTGTGCTTAATCTACATGCACTTCCATAGCGCCTTCCAGCCAAACGGTGCAGGTCTTGCTATTTATCGTCATGTCGCTCCTTCTGGGTTCCAGGAATGCAGTTTCTTTGTTTGGACCCCCGCCCCCAGAGACCATCTCTGCCAAAGCACTCCCACTCCTACCGAAACAGAGCAGTGCAGCCCTTGCAATCAGAGTTTTAATAGCCAATAAGGCTGAAATGCCTGACCTCAGCAAGTAACAGCGAGTGATAGAGCAACCGAGAAAACGCTGCACTCCACGAAAACAAGGATTAATTTTCTAGAAACAACCACATTTCCATTTTCCTATATATGGTAGCAGGTTGGTGGAACCGGTGTGGAAACTCTGGAGTAGCTGTTGGCACGGGATAGGCATCGTTCACATCTGGGCATTTGCATACTTTCAGAACAGCTGTCCAATGCCACCTTGGGCTGAGACCACTCCTACAAGTTCAGCCCCATCCCTTGAGTAGTTTAGGGAACAGGTTGCATGATGGCCACTGTGACTGTGCCACCTAAAAGTACTGCTACAGTAGGGTACAGCTGCCCCTTGGGGAACTGCGTGCACCGGGATGCATCAGTACTCTGATTCTGCTCATCCTTTGCCCTTAAGAGGAGCTACCTCCTCTGAACCCTGCTGAGATTTAGGTTGGTAATATAAGCCCCAAACCTAAACGGAGTACTTCACTTCCACATACATTGGACCAATGTTCTGTCCAATCTCGTGGCCACGTTAAATTTACTCTCCTCTGGTTCATGGCCATTTATACCAATTCTAGTCTCAACCGGAACCTATAAAACTCTTACAACATGATGCAGTCCTAAATTAAATGCATTTTAACATCCCTATATAACCAGAGAGTCTTTGCTCTTTAAAATTTATGTGTGTGGCTAAGAAGGGAACCTCTCCCGGAAAATTTATTCCACGTTTTTGAAGGCAAAATACCCTCCAAACCCCAACCCCTTACTGCACCTTCTTCAGGAGCGAAGACTGAGGTATTTGTAATAATGAAAGCATCGTCTGCTTTATAGTTAGTCAAACACAAACAGAAAAGGAATAGTAGACTTCTGTAAGCAGCAGTGTTTGTGTGATGCCTGGTAATATTTTTCCTTAGTGCATTACAAAAGAAAAAAAAAAAAGCAAGATAAAAATATCTTCCATTTTCTCCCTAATTTGTAGTTTTCTGGTGTTAGCAAGGCTTATAAGACACATGCTCCCAATTAGCTGCTCCTCTTAATTTAAATGCTTCATAAATTATCTCCTGCGCTTGTGGATTATCACTTCATAATGCGAGTTAGCATTTAAATAAATAGCTGCGATGTAGGAAATTAGAGAGGTTTACTGTCTGAGGCAGCAGCATAATGAAGGAAAATACCACAGCAGCTGAACAGGGGTTGGGGGAGAGATGATAAGACAAATATATATTTTTCTTTACTTTTTAGCAGCCAAATTTGGACTGCAGAAGAGAAAATATGGGTCAGAACTCCAACAGGGCAGAATCCTTTTGTAACCGTTGAGTAAGTAGGGGACACACACAATTGCTAAGCACATAAAACATCTGATTTAGCAAATAGGATGCAATTAGGAAGTGGGTTTTTAGGGCCAGCTCTTGCTTGCCTTACTCACAAGAGTAGCCCTTCTGAAGCCAGTGGGATTACTCATGCATATCAGTTGAGCAGCATTTGACCCTTGATGTTTTAGGCTTTGAACAAAATTAATGAGTAAAGACAAAACCAAAGCGAGTAAAGCTAGGATTTTACAATTGGGTGGAGAAAATAACGAGGAAAATCACAAGCAGGATTAAAGAAAATCTAGTTAAACAAAGGGCAAATATGATGACAATTCTTTTGTACTTTGAAGAACAGTCCCCACCTTTTTAGCATAAGCAAGAAGAGGCCACAGGCTATGACAGTAGCTTTGACCCTTGGGGGCAAATATCTTGTGTTACCTTTGCAATCCCACCCTGGCTTCCCAGACTGTTGATACAAAAAAAAAAAAAAAAAATAGCAAGGTGAAGCAGAATGAGAACGAAAACCTCGCAATGATCCCGTGAGGAATTAAAGACCTCATCAAATGTTCACTGGCCTGGCCCTTGATGTCAAGGCAATTTTCTTGCTCCTGCTCTCTGGGCAACATGCCACAAGGTGTCAATCACGCTGGACTCCCATTGACTCCATAGGGAACAGAAGGCACTCAGCCCCTGGTGGGATCGGTTTGTCTCCCACACAGCCCAAGGTTTCACGTTACAGCGCTCAGTGAAGTTTGCTCAGTGGTTATGCCTCCCATCTCCTTCGCTCGCTCACATGCAAGAGCCCCAACGTGTCAAAATCATGGGTATTTCTCAAAAAAAAAAAACCCATGAAAATCATAGACTCCATGACAGCCTTGACCAAAGTCCAGCCTTAGGCAGCTGTAAAGTTATTAGTCACATTATTTCCTGGAGAAACAGTTTGACACATTAGGATTTCACAGCAACAGTTGTAAGTGTAATGAGCAGGGTGCGATTTTGCTTGCTAGGGTCTGCTGTTAAAATTTCAGTGTGCTGAATACATTTTGCTGTAGGACAGAGTAAACGATATGGGCCAGATTCTTCCCTCGCCAACACACGGGCAAGCCCCTCGGGGCTTCGTGGAAGCTCGGTTTGTAACTGCTGGTGCAGCTAGGACCCCACTTGGCTTCATATACCTGAAAATCCGGGGGCAAATCCTGTCCTCATTTTTATCCCTGCATCTGAAATGATTTCAGCTGAATTGCATGGGTGTCACACCTGGTAAAATTTTCCTCTATGAGATATCTTCACCCATCTCTGCTTCTTCTCTTCTGTTCATTTGATCTGATTTTTCTAACGATCAGAGGTTGAAATTGGCTCTCTGTTACACCTGCAAATATTCTCAAGTCAGTGGGGCTGCATTATGAACCTGGCCCATTGTGTACACAGATACGTCCCCATTGCATTCATGATGGATACAATTATTAGCGGCCGTGTGTTTCCTTGATGTGACGTCACTGTCAGGGGAGAGGCAGGAGGGGGGCATGGAGAAGTAAATACGCTGGGCCACTTCAGAATAGCAAATCCTGCCCTGTTGATATCACAAAAACACGTCGGTGACAAAAGCCGAAGCTAGAAGCTGTGCAAAAGAAGATATTCTGTAACGCCCACCCTTACAACTCATGTGCATGTACACAGAGGGAATATTAGTGCAGCTATTTCACTCCATATTTTGAGACAGGTGCCCTTAGGTTGAGTACTACCAAGTCAATTCTGGTGCACCTGAAACGGTTAGGCTTTTTTTTCTTTCCTGACCTTACAAATACCATAAGTGCTTCCTAGAGCATTTCTTCTCTTTACGCAGCTGCAATATCCAATACATTTCAGCTTCTGGGAGCGAAATCTGGGCTTCGCTGAAATGAATAGCAAAACTCCTACAGACTGCAAGAGGCTCAGGATTTCTTCCTAGACCTTTTGAGGGACATTTGAAGCCATTACAGCCTTTTGCTTTAAAGTGCAATCTCTCTGTGAAATGTCATTTTGGGGAAATTGGGGAATTCCACGACAGTCTGCCAAGAGTTTTAACAAACATGCTCAACTAACCAGAAAAGGGGTTATTTTTGGTTGTCTCGTGCCCTCCCTCCCTCCCTCCCACCCTATCTCTAAAAGCCAATAGGAGTCCTGAGCTTCTCACTCACCATCCGCAGTAATAAAGGTTCTGCAGGCCCAAACGTACCATCCCCGACATCTGTGCAACCCCAATGTACTCTGTGACATATTTGTATCTCCATTATCTTATGATGATGTCCTCTGTGGCAGCCGCTGCATTTGCACAAGTGTAACTGATCTGTTCATTAGTGCATTTTTTTAGTTGGAAGGAATAGAATCCAGTCCCTTCTACCTTAGCGGCTCTGCAGATCTGAGATTAAAACACAGCAAAAGCTTAAAAAGGGATCTCAATAAGATGCAGGGAGCAGATCTGTTTAGTAAGAAGGTGCTTTTTTTTTTTTTAACTTAGTCACCTTCCAGTGTAAAGGGGGTGAGGTGGGGGGAATAAATCACACTTTATATTGTAAAATTGGACCCTGCTGCCTATATCTTTCCACCTGATCTACTAATCATATTCCTTCAAATTTTATATCCCTGACCCTTGTAAAGGGATTGCAATGAAGGCGTTTTTTAAGCTTCATTTTAATAAGTCAATATGAAAGCTCAAAATTATTTAAAGCTTCTTAAATAGGATTACATTTGATTTCTTATGGGAATAGTGGGGGATAGTCAAGTGAAGATGTTCTGTCCTGCTGGGGTTTTATTACATTAAAGAAACAGCATCCTTTTTGATAAGGAACACTGACTTCTCTACTATGAAACCAGAGATGATTTTGTACAGGAGGTATCAGAAGTTGGGAACCTACTATTGTAAATACCCCGGTGTTATTCAGCGCAAAGTTTCAGTGGAAAACCTTAAACAAGGGGGTTACCTACATTTAAGATTGCTTGCTAGGCACATATATTGTGTTCTAGAGGTACTGTCCACGGTCAAATTCTGCCCTTAAGTGGACATGGTAACTACACTAAAGCCCATAATATTTAAGACTGAGATTCAGCTGCAAGACTCAGAGTTTTATGCCAGGGGAAAGTGAATCTGACTGCAGCTGTCAACGCAGTTTAGTCACCTTCCATCCTTAGAAAGGCCTGACCCCACATCCTGGTTTCAGTGATACTTTCAACACCCCTCATATCATGTCATCTGTCCATTGCTCTCTATTAAGCCCAGAATGATTTCTGAGGAAGGTGTGGAGGAACTAGCTTGGTTTTAGGGTTGCATTGGGTGCAAGTCAGGGCCAAGCTGGACCTCAGGGTTACAGAGAGATTTTCTTAGGGTTGAACAAGGAGGCTTTTGTCAGGAGTGAAGCAGGTTTCCCTATGTCGGGAATCTGAGGAACAGAGAAAGCATCAGAGCCAGAAATGAACCACAAGTGTGGACACCTAGTCCCATGCACTAATGACAGGAAGGATAAGCTACCACAATTTAGCTTTCACTTACTGCAGAGCAAGCACGTGCATGCTTCCTGCAGAGGCACGGCAGGCACCCATCCACTTTGAATTCACCTCACCTTGTTCTTTTATCCATAGCCAAAGTCTTGGTCATTCTAGGAGTCACAAGGAGGTGAGTATCATGGCATTTCATAGATTTTAGGGTTAGAAGGGACCTATTAGGTCATCGAGTCCGACCCCCTGCCCTGCGCAGGAAAGAGTACTGGGGTCAGATGGCCCCAGCCAGGTGTTTGTCCAAACTCTTTTTAAACACCTTCAAGGAAGTGGATAGCACCACCTCCCTTGGAAGCATATTCCATATTTTGGCAACCCCCACTGTAAAGAATTTTTTTCCTGATGTCCAATCTAAATTTGCTGTCCTTCAATTTGGGCATCCACACCCAGTGATAGGCTCAAGCCAAGGGCCAAGATGTGACAACCTATGAGTTTTGGAAAGTTCATGTCTGACCTAGAACTTTGCAGCTCCGGCCCAACTGCATATACACCCATTTTGCCCCGGCCACCTGCCCCCTTTCCTTCCCGCTACCCATCCTTGAGTGATGCATTCAGTGCAAGAAGTCTCCCCTTCCTTGCTTGCTAGCTTTGGAGAAGAAATGCTCTGGTGTGGATACACCACCCATCATTAGAGAGGACAGATTTACTTTTCTGGCCCTAAACACTGGCAAGACACTCCAATTTGGCCAAAAGTTGAAAGCAAAGTTAGCAACAGAAGGAAGCTAAGTTTTCAGCATCTGCATTTTGATCAGAAAGAAACACCTCAACAGATTTCACCTGTCTGGTTTGCACTTGCTGAACGACTGTCGCCGTGGAATCAGCAGAGAGAGCACTATTGAACAAGAGCCTGTTCATTTATCAGCGATAAAGTAATTTGCTGTGTAGACCTATGGGTTCAATAGCAAACCCCCACAGACCTGGACAGCGCAAACTTGAAACTTCATATTCCAGCAACCACCATCTTCTCTCCAAGGCTGTATCAAAAGAGCCAAGTTATATGGAAAACACTCAGTAACATGTGGGGCATTGTCATGCCCAAGTTGCCTAACCTAGCAGTACATTAGAAGTGAAGAAACAGGGCAATAAGTATTTACAAGTTCCCAGAAACCGGGAGCAAATTGTAGTTCTCAGGTGAAAACTAAAAGGCCAGTGCTAAAGAAGAACGAAAGTACTGGGTACGTAAATACTTTCATATCTGGCTGGCCCTTTAAAACCAAAACGATAGAGTTCATTTGCATTTAGATCTCTTTGGCTCCCTCTTTTCATCTAAAGACAAATCCTCACAAAGGCTGCTTAATTAGACCAAATTAGATTTCCACCTAGTGGCTTGTCATTCATTAGAAAACGCTGTTCTTTTTTTCTATTTTGGTAATTATAGGCTGGTCTCACAGTGTTCACTTCAGACTCGAGGTCTGACTAGCATTCATGATTTTGTGCAGATGAGAGGAAAATTATTCAGTCCCATCAAGTCTGCCCATTTTACAAGTTGGATAAAGATCATCACCGGAGTCTTTTATGTAATCCTCTTTCTTAAGTCTTTAATGATTAATTGTAATAGCATATCTCATGGTAATTTTCAAGACTAAAAGCTAAGTACAAACAGTTCTTGCATGAAGCTACTGTACCAGAAGGCAGTTTCTGTCCCATGGAGGCACGTACTTCCATTCTCTCTCCGAAGGCTCCCCTGCAACCTTTTATCATCATTTGTGTACCAGAAGTACCCGCAAGATTTTGACTCCATTGCTCTCGGTTCTGGGCATACGCATGTGTGTGCTCCTTGCTGGAGGAATTCACTATTTCAATGCACAGGACAGCCAAACCATGAAGAAGTGGGTGTGTTTTGATCTCCATTTAGGAAGAGCTAAGGCTGCTTTGATCTCTGAGAGTTAAAAGCAGGCCCCACCAAAGTAAAGAGCCACTCTGCCACTATCTCCAATAGGCCCATGGTTTCACCTGCTTTGCCAAATGAGACAGGTCGTAGGAGGCGAACCCAAGAACTGAATTCACGGGACCCCACCTAGTGCCTTAACCTCAACACCAAGCCTGTCTTCTCACTCTGGTGTATAGCCCCTACTGACTAGTCTTTGGGCTGTGGACTTCACACTTACGCTTCTCTAAAATCGTGAAACATCGAACCCAGGAAACTTACCCCTCTCACTCTCCATCCTGCCTCAGAGAGCCATTCAAGCATTTTAATCACTTATTTTCAAAGGGGGCTTTGAGAGCATAGCACCTTTGCTTTCACAAGGAGCAACTTAAATAGAGTTCTACCCTGATGCTCTCCCAAACTCTCCAGTAGCTAAAGGGGAGCATGGATTTCTGCTTTAAACTAGAGCTTACAGCCGCAAATTAATACCACATACTCCATACTGCTCCATCAGCCAGTTGCCACCACATTGTTGTCTGCCATCAGAGAGTAGGATGAGACATGGCATAAAGCAGAAAAGGAGGTGTAACTCCAGCTGTCCCACCTCCCAATCCAACTCAACACGCACACTGCCATGCATCCTTCTCTCAGTCCCTGTCAAGGGCAAGCTACCACCTCTTCAGCCCAAACACATGAAAAAGGCAATCAGGAGGCTTAGGGACAGATCCCACATTCCAAACATTAAATAAAAAAAATCATCTTCTAATCAAGTGAAAGCTGGAAAGCAGCTCATGAGACAGGAGGAGGTAGAAAAGGAGGGCCAAATCTCCAGTTAGGGTTGGCATAACCTTGAAGTTGTGGCCATCTTCCAAGCCTGATGCACTTCCAGAATCGATCCTACTCCAGCGTCTGCAGTCCGCTCAACAAGCCAGAACCAAAAGAAACCCTACTGGAAAAGTGCAACTAAACTGAGTTCATAAAGACTGAGAGAAGGGCCACGAACAACTTGGGGCAAGGTTTATGGTAGCTGGTTGGGAAGAAGAGGGAATTAGGAGGGATTGGGGCAGGTCCTCTCTGGTTTTGTGGAACTACTTAGTCTCGCCTCCCCAGACAAGTCCGTCTCAGAAGTTACGAAGTATGAAGCGTTTTGAACCTTGTAATTTATTTCCCAGGCACAGAGTTGTCAACCCTTTAGCACATGTAGGTGGCTGCAAAGGTTCAGCCTGCCTCACCCTTATTTTCAATGTCTGACCTACACCGAGACACAGTCCTTAGATGTGGCATGAGATCTTGAATTCAGTGGAGGCTGGTGACCTCTGAATGCAGACAAGCAAATCAAGCATGAAGGTGCCACTTGCAACCAGTTCACGGCAAGGGCCATGAAATCTAACCCATAGAGGGGTGACCCCAGCCCCACAAGTCTCGGTGGTTTTCATTATTTGGAGAGCAGCTCTTACACAGGGAAAGAGTTTCAAAGCCAGGGACAGCGTTTAGCACTTCCTCTTCCAGGGCCTCTACAAGAGTTAAACCTTGCAACTCCCATCCGTGAAACTGAGGCACAAGGCTTGTGTCACCAGGTCTCACCTTCAAGGCTGGAGGACCACTGCTATCTCAGTGTCGGTTCTCATGAGCACTCAAACCCATCCTGCTCTCCCCATCTCTACCTTAACTACTTCTTGAAATTCCTTTGGACAAAAATATAGTGAAATACTTCACAGTACAAATTACTGGAGCTGAGGCTGGATCCCTCCCTTGGCAGGAAAAATAAAAATCACCAGGAAGAACACATTTTCCCTTCCAAAACTACATGACGTGCCTTTCAATGATTCTATATAAAATGAAAAGAAATAAATGAAAAGAGAATGACCCCTGCTCTTGTCAAAACTTGAAACAGTCCAATAGCTCTTTGATTCTCTTTCTGAAGTACTCCTGTCACCGTCTTACTTATTTATCCAAGATTCACTCCCAACTTGCAAGACTCGCTCACAATTGCTGCTCAACACGTTTGACCTTTCACTCATTTCCCGACCGAATCAGACATCGACCGGCTGTTTAATTTTATTATTGCCTCCCAGTGTTGTACACAAGATGGCACGAGCACGGTAGAAGGCAGTAGATGGGTACCCAACTGGCTCTTTTCTTGGCTCTGCCACTGATTTACAGGTACCCTCGAGCAAGTTTCTTCATACACTCCCTCAACTATTAACAATCCTGGTGAAGGCCGATGAGCCATCCCCTTTTCTCCTCCCCACACTTAAATGAGGAGTTGGAGTCTGTTCTGTGTCCTGACAGCGGAAAGGGGCGAGAAAGGCCTTCTGTGGAGTATCCTCAGAGCAAGGCCATTGTAGCAGAGAATCACCCTTTGGTTTCTATGTTAATTTTATACTCAACACAAGGGTGATAAGTGAACTCCTCCCAAGACATTTTCCATAATACAGAGAATGAATCCAATGTATTAGTGAATTTCCTTAGCATTTTTTCCGATCCATATTACAACTTTCTCTTATGAGGACATGTAAAAATCCATGTTAAGAATTGCTATAATTAAGTCATTCTTTTTTCTCTATTGTCTCAGCCCAACTAATATTTCAGTCATTAACCAAACTAATCTGTGTTCAGGGCTTCTGTTATAGTTTCTATGGGGTTTATTAGAGCTGGTGAAAAAAATTAACTGAGTGGTTTTTTTTGGTTTTTTTTTAAAGAAAGAGCTTTTTCTCAAAGCAATTGGTTTCTTTTGAAAGTTTTCTGAGCTGCCAGCAAAGAACCCAAAACTGGAATATTTGGGGGTTTCTGTTTTTTGTTTTTTCTATCCTTTTATTCGCCCCCTTTCAGCTCCCCTTCCCCACTTCTTTGCCTTTTGTCTACGCAAATGTAGTAAGGGAGGAAGAAAGTAAAAACAAACAAACAAAAAACCCAACAACAAAGGTGGGAAAAGGAACATTTCCCCTTCCAACAAACACCTGAAACATCACTGAATGTTTTAAAGAAAATCTCTCTCAGGTTTCCAGGCAAAATAATGACAGTATTCTAGGCAGCGCAGTGTTTCTAGAATGCCAATCACTAATAGCTGGGGTCTGTAATACAGTAAGAAAAAAAGGTGTAAATGGAAAGGTATGTACCATCCTGAGAACGTGGTCACTTGCTGAATGCTTATTGTAGTCAGTCTGTTATTGTGTTGAGGTTCCTATGAAAACTTGGTGTTTGACTGGGGGCAGGAGAGCAATGAAGCTTGGCCCGGCGTTCGATGGGCTGACGTTCAGCACCAAAATGATGTACATTGGCTCCTTCATACTTTGTTTCAGCCATGTATTCTCCCTTTAATCTCCACAGCCAGAAAAAGGGTCTGATTTTGTAGTCCTTGCCTGGGCGGGACTCCTAATAAGAGGTCCAGGCCTGTAAGTCAAGATGCAGACTGGAATCAAAATGTCCTCGAATAAACCCAAGCAACCTCAAAGTCAGTGGGCAAAGTCTGCAGGTGGTGCAAGTTGGTTCAGCTCCACTGAAGGCAATATGCCAGCTGACTCCAGAAGAGGACTGGGTTCAGTGAACTGACCATGGGTGTAGCTGCAAGTTAGTTTGGCCTTCATTGAGATCATAAAAAGCATAATGAGGATGTAGCACAAAAAGCAACTGGGAAAGCAAGGTGAGCTAGGTCACCCTTCCAGCCCTGATATCATCTTTTCCTGTTAGTTGCTCTCCTGCCCCATGTGGCTTCTACTGCCCCGTCTTGTAAATGGTGTTCATCCTGTGCCCTTGCCTGGAGGGGCAAATTGATGCAGACAGCACTTCCTGACCACTTACACCAGGAAGTGCACTTCTCCCCATGCCGTAGAATTTTTACAGCAGAATTGTTGGGGGACTAGAAAACCATAGCTGCATCTAGCGCAAGGACCATTTAGCTCTTCATCTCCTTTAAACGACATTGTGTTGCGCAACCCAGAGTTATTTAAAAACTCTCAGAACTCAGCTTCAACTCACCCAGCATCAAGTGTTTTGGTTAAATCATCACCCTATCAAGTGTAATAGCCGATATTAAAGATGTGCAGCGTGGGTGAGGTGAAGCTGATGGCAATAATACTAGCCATTGAGTACTGGGGTTTTGAGTCTCTTATTAATGTACCAGTCATTTATTCACTACAAGAGACACGCCGAATGCACTGGACTGGTTGTGTAGGTCACAGGGATAGGGGCTGGAGAGGTTAGCTCATAAAGTTCTAACCTTTACTGTTCAATATAAATTAGGGTACAAATAGGCAATGCCCTAATTAGTACTGACACACACGGCTCGTTCTCCCATCTGCATCGTATTATGAACAAGTGTCATAGGTACTGTCCTGCCTCAGCTGATATTCAGGTGTCACTGATATATTATGCAGCCCTCTTTACTTTCTCTCTGGCAGTGGGGACTTCAGGCTAGAGATCTGAACACAAGCCTGTGCCACTATCGTGGTGCCCGCTCCACCCCTGGATTTATTCTGCAGTCTTTCACAAGTCAATTAACCTCTCTGCCTCAGTTTTCCCAGCTGCCATCCAAGGATTATTGCTTAATGACGTGTTGTGAGGATTAATAAATTAGGACCAAACACTGTGGGCCTTAATCAAGCAAAACTCCTCTCAAGCTTGACCTTTAATGTTTATGAAAGGCTTTGAAGATGGCAAGTGCTGCTGATGATGATGATGATTATTATTCTGCTCAAGAATGGAAGTTACAAGGAGTTGGCTCCATATAAAAGTACCTGCCAGCTAGTGCCTGGTAGCATTTCTCTAGAGCTAACAATCCTGGATCTGTTTGAAAAAAAAAAAGATTCACGTTTTTGCTAACCATTTCCATCAAGGGGGGAAGGGGCAAGTTTTGCTTCCTCTTTTCCCACCCTCTTAAAAAAAACCCTCAAAATTTGCCTTTTTTCAAAACACTGAACCTTCCCTTCCTCATCTACCTAAACCTGATGTTGAGCTACTGTCCCCCAGAGGCTCTCAGTAGCTCAGATCTGATGTATCCCCGCACTTTGTAGCTCACCGCCTTCTTAGAGTGTAATCAAACATCAAGCTAAGTAGCAAATAAATCTCCCGATCTCATAAGCTGCACAGCGAGATCATGTAAATGCAAATGAGGGGCTTGATTTCAAGCTGTCGTGGGGGGAAGGGGGGAAAAAATGCTGGGCCTTGTCACTGCAATCACTTCACTCTGCAAGTGCAGTAAATCAGCAATAATAATAGTAATGGCAGCATGATGGGAGGCTTTACTGTACAAGGGGGTGTAATGAAAAGTAGAACAGAAGGTAAGGAAAGAAACAGGGTTGTATGGATTGAAAATGCACAGGCGTGGGGTTTGCAGGCTGCCAAAGGCCACGGAGTCAGTGAGGAGGGGACCGGGCATCCCCACCTGAATAAAGGCATTGAGAGAATTCATGAATTTCCAAAGCATCCCCTCCCTGGCAAAGGGCTGCGTTCGATACAGGGATTAAAAATACATGCCTCCATCTCTCTCTGCAGTGCTCCGTTTGCAATCTGTTTTTCTATCCCTCTCGCTAGCTAAATCTGCATAAAGGGATTAGCAGGAGGGAGTGTTTAGAAGCTGGCAGTTCAGCTCGAGGCATGCCAAAATGTTTGCCACAAAACGTGGAACACCCAAAATGGCTGTGTTTTGTCTCAAATTTTAAGCATATCTCAGATTCACACCGTCCCGGGCCCATTTTCAACTGCTTTTATTACTCTGATGCAGTGACGGATTCACCCCTCTCCCCGCGCTATCGCAGTATAGGGTTTAGATAACATGGCTGAGCAATTCTGATACCATCCAGCAGACGGCAGCAGCACAAATGGGCTTCATGTTAACTGTGCATGTATGACCATGTACGCATATGACCACATACATGCCAATGCGCATTGGCTCCATTTGGGAGTCCTTTTGAGAAAAGAATTGCTGGGTAAAGTGCATTCAGGTTAAAATGGGGTCTGTTGCCTTGTAGAGGAACTAATATAATTTGATCCCCATAAAAGCACCCGTAAAGAACAAATAGAAACAGTCAGGTGATAAGCACATGCCTCTCTCATTCCAGGAGAGACCTGATCTCTGCAGGAGGGACTGGGAATGCTTCGGGAAACACTGGGCTAGTCTTTTCTGAATGAGCTGAATGGATAAACAATATTTAAGACGCCTGATTTTCCTCGCTCAGGTCGTAAAGGGAGAAAACTTGCAGAAGGTACCTAGAGAAAATTAGGACCGCCTGGGATGGAGAGAGAGATGGTTTTAATTAGAGCTGAGAGGTGGGAAATAAGGCAGAGAGATGACATCTTAATGAGGTTTAATGAAGTTGTCTGCTGATGGGGACAGCTGTCAGACAGATCTGTATTCCAGCCAAGCAGCTTTGTGACAGGCTAAACCTAAAAGGGAGGCAACGTCGGTGGGTCAGAGAAAGAAATCAGGAGGCTTCCCATCAACGGTGGGCACTTCTCTCGAATGCTCAGTCATGCAGTGCGTCTAATCAACTGATGACAAACAATCTGAATGGGCCAACGCGGTTATATCCTCTCTGCTGGTTTGCGAACGAGACGAACGTTAATCCTTGATTCAGGTGCCTTCCTTGTATCACCAAGACAGGTTCGGCCTCGAGTATCCGATTGGTTGGGTTGAGGGAGGCAGGACATCTAATCCTGACAGGGGCTCAGACCCTCCCAGGTCCACTGACGTCAATAGGAGTCATGTGTTGCCTCGAGATTTGACCCATCAGGCTAATTTCCCTGTTGTCCTTGCATATTGCACCAGGGCAAAGGGGCTCTAAAATGCCATCAAACCAAAATGGCAGTACTGTGCCCCCCATCCACAGCACAGGGAAAAGGAAATTGGGTCCACAGCCTGGGAAGTAGATGGGCTGCAAGCACTAAAGAATCCTGCTCCTGCCATTTCCCTTCCCATTCAAGATGTACTCAATTAAGTGTTATTAAGCAGATTTGCAATGTTACAGGCCTTTCCTCTCCTTTTTCCAGGCTGTCAGTGGGATTTCTCCTCCCCTAACCACACATCTTCAATTTTAATAACTAATTTCTGACCTCACATCTTCATTTGCTGGGATCGCAGGCTAAGATCCCAGGGAAACGCTTGCCCTCCTGTTTTTGAAAAATGCTACACCATTTCCCTTGTATATCAATGACAAGAAACCTAAAAATAGCTAGCACACCAAAGCCTTATAAAAGGCAGGAAAAAATAGATCAACAATGAAAGCTAGTTTATCATTTCTTGCAACAGTTTATACATCTTCAGCTTGTGTCCCTGGAACAGGCACAGCACGTCTTTATTTATGGTTTATTATTACTAAGCTGTATTCACAGTATAATAGTACCCAGAGACCATGGTCATCCCCAGTCTGCTAGGCACCGTGCCCGTAAAAGACAACAAGGTCCGGTCCCAGCAAGAGATGTGAAGGAGGGCTGTCTGTGTGATTTAGCCAAGAATACTCCAGTTTCTCTAAAAGAACACAATGCTAATATCTGTTCACCACTAAGAATCAATGGCTTTCCATACTGCAGGGATGCTGAAATGTTGTAACCACAATGAGAAGGATATATTGCCATGCAAGTCTTCTTTCATTGAACCAACGATACAATCAGGAGGGACGTTAGATGAACTTTTGGCACCCTCAACTCTGGGAAAGAAAAGAGGTGTAATACAGAAAGACACAGAGGTGGAAGCGGATTCAGAAAGCCCCAGACCTTTGCAAAGTCTTTTCAGCGAATATCATGAGAAAGCCTATTTCTCGGGTGATGAGAGAGCTCTCAAAATCCAAACTGTTCTTCCCAGAGCTGCCTAAACACTTCCCATTTGGGATGGAAAGAAGTTTGCAAACATTGCATCCAACTCAGTTTGCATCAGAGCTATGGGTTTGCAGGCCCTGTAGTTTTGGGGAGTTAGCTTGCCCGTGTTTGATCACAGCTAGGTAAAATGCATCACTTGCTGGTCTAATGGAAATTGAAAAGGAATGAACTTAAATGAATAAACAGTGACCTGCATAGTCTCGTAAGCAAGAAAATGTGATTCAGACTCAGAGTGCCATGGCACAAAGCACTGTATTTTCCATCTCCATTGCTGCAGCCCAGAAATAACAGTGTGGTTGTTTCCATTTGATGGCTTTTTGCAATGGTTTCTTGCCCAGAGATGGACCTTCTCATTTGAATTTTACAGAGCTGCAAGTAGACCTTGAATTGAGACACCCCAAAGCGACGATATGCAGAAAATGGCTTCAGGCCCTAAAGTGGGAGGAAACATGAGCAACTTCTACAGACTTCAGTACCAAGCTCTGAGAAATGAGTCCTGTTCTTGGCAAGGGATCTATTTAGCCCTCGTTATTCAAGTTAAGCTTCACCGACTTCATTGGCCCCTTTGCCCAAGTACGAAGTAAAAGTTCTGGCCCAAAGCGATGCTTGTGTGATCATTACATACTGGATATGAATTGCCAGGGGGAGCAGAAGGCCACATATCTCCAGCTGAGCATTAGCCCCTGAATCAGAACAACATTCAGACATGGGTGACATCCACGCTCCCAAACGGTCCTAACAGCCAAAAACTCCTCTCCTGGAGGCTGGTGGTTGCCTGGTGGCCCTGCCACTACTATTTTCAGTAAGCAGACAGCTTCTCCCCATCCTCGCAGACCTGGAACAGGGGGAAAAGGCCTCAACTAACTTCTTCCATGATGAAAGCAATTTGATACATTGCATTCAGATCCCCACCTCCACCGAAAAGCTCTTCAGCTCAGGGGTAGGTGGAGTCTGGGTTCTGCCACAGGCTAGGACTGAAAAAGCCAAGGGTAGGTCAACATTCATCAGCTACATGGTTCCTAAAACCTAAATGAAAGCATTAATGATCAGCTCATCCCGAGAGATTGTAACCAAGCAATCCCATGTAGATAAAAATAAAGCCATGGGGGAAAAATAAAAGGTGTTTTATTTTTCTCTCTATGCACCCGTTTCCAGTTCTGAACGGAAAGGCTTTCTGAAGCCTGTAGGCAGGTGCTGTGCACCAAGCCGTCATTAGAGCAGGGCAACGTACCGTTCTTTGCCACCATCTCTTTCTTGACCCACTTGGTTTATACTCAGGCTTGGCAGGGAGGACAGGGTTTAGTCCCCCGAGGTGTAAATACCTCCCTTAATCACACAAGCATATGGACTCTGGAGTGTAACAATACTCATTTTGATAGCACAGTGTCACAGCTGATACTTTCTAAGCATTCACCTGGGGATAGAGCTAGAGCAGACTATCAGGCCTTCCCTTCTCCCAGACTGGTCCAGCACACAGGGTCTCCGAAAGACGTGTATTTAATGCATTCACACAGGCCAAACTCTGCTTTAGTGGGGGGCTTCATTACCTGGCCTTGCTCCAACCATCTGATAGGAGAAGTCTGCAAGGCAGGGGTATGGGCTGTCTGGCAGCCAGGTACCACCTCTTCCCCCACCCCCATGCCCTCTTCCTTTCAAAAGTCAATAAGGTTTCAAGGTGCACGTGTCTCACGTCACCGTGGAGATCATGGTCCAAAGAAAGGAGTGAACTGGGGTCAATTAAGCCCAGAGTTTGGAGATGTGCAGTCAGTGTGTTCATAGTTTTACTCGTCTGAGCCAGAACCACCACTCACTATTTTCCCTTTTCTTTCCCCGCCACCCCCCCAGCCCCAGTTGCCTGTATTTGGCTGCTTAAGAATTTATTGATCATTCCTGGCCATGAGCAAAAACACAACAGGATCTTTGTGTACAGTCAGTTCCAATTTTCTAAAGGAACCCATGATTTCTAAACGATATAAATGCAGCCAAAGAAGGTCTAATGGCTTGTAGCCGCTAGAAAGCTACCACCTGCAGCCAACCTCTCCAGCCACCTTGTTCAATCAAGTGGATTTACCCAGCTAACCCAACAGATCTGGACATCTACTCATTTCTATAGTTTGAACCTGTGCATTTTTAAATAAGCCAAGGCCCCCTTTTCCGGGGAGTCCAGTATGGCTTGTGATTTGGGAACAAACTCATACAACTGTCACCATTTCACACACAGCTTTGAGTTCAGTGACTCCTGCTGACTTTCGCCAAATTTTTATTTTAAGGCTTGGATTTATCTGAACATGGGAGAGCAGGATTCAGGCATGCACAGTGCAAAACTAAAGCAAAGGCTGACATGACTTTCCCTAGGCAGACTGGACAAGTAACAAGTTTCTCTTACAAATCTATGAATCAAGTTGTTTTTTTGCGCTCATCACCATCATTCCCATCCAGCAGTCCAAACTCGCTTGCAGATACAAACGACTGCTGCAGAAGAGCGAGGTGCCTAGTAGATATCAAATGCAATGAAGGACCTGGGAAGTCTGGATACACAGACATAAAGGACCTCATTTTTAGGGCAAGACAAAATACCATTCAACGGAACAAAAATGGAATAACAGAAACGTGGCGAGAGAAAGCATCACCACGTGCACAAGTACCCGAGAGCCTCAAACAAAGCACGGCCATCTCTTTCTGAAGGTCACTTCTTGGACAATAACCATACTTACAGGGCTTGTCCACAACAGCCTTGTTGCTAAGTCCAGTTGAACACAATCTTTATTAGTCATATGATGATCAGGTTCCAACTAGGGGCTGTTGTCTGAGCCTGCTCAGAGCAAGTCTAATTGACATGCTACTTAAAAACGACACCAACCCACCTATATATGGCTCCCAACATTGGGAACTTCTTAAGATGTTCCTCTGGGCTAGACTTAGTCTGCCTGCCTAATCAGAATCTGTTACATTGTCTGGTTTCAGGGGTTCTGACTTGTTAAGCAAAACCTTTGCCTTTCTTCTTTCAGCCAGAACTTGGAAAACCTCGGAGAAGTTCCTACGCTCTACCAGGCCCCGATTTTACATATGGGTTATGCATTCGTGGGACTGATGGAGGTGTGCCTGAAGGTATGATAGTGATGCTATCAGAGGTGGGTCCACCCCACCATGGTCTCATATGCAAGTTTGTAGTTAACGATATGCCTTTTTCCCCGTTGAGCTAAGGATGGAGAGCAGGAATGCTAGCATTTTACTTAATTATATGAACACAGTCTGTGGCTTTTGGTAACTTATAGGAAAGCAGCTTTCTTGGCCTTATCTTGATCTAGGATGGAGCCATGAGTGGCCAGCAATAGGTATAGCAACACCAGTGAAGCCTAGGGAATGTAGACCAAGAGACTTGCAAGGGGCTTCAAGTGAGCTTATCCCTGCTTGAAAGCAGAACAACATCAAACAGTGCAAATCATGACTTTCCTTTTCCTGACTTGGGCCTTGTATTGGCCTGGTTACTGCATCCACTGAGCTCTAATAGCACTGAGTCAAACATAATGAATGGACTGGCCCATTCCTATGCAAGCTTTTGGTACCGTACTAAAATATGGCACCAACATGAAGGCTTTGTCAAACGGCTTTTCCAACCCACCTGGAGAGTTGGAAACAGAAGCAGTTTGCATGGGGAAAAAAAATTTAAATCTCTGCTTCAGATATGGATTTTCCTCAGTTCTTGAGATTCTCAGTGAGAAACCAACTGAACTGAACCTGGCTAAATCTGCCCCTATGCAGAGGACTTGCAAGAAGTCCTTGATGCATTGTTGCATTAAATGCACTGGACTTAAGTCTGTGCCCTCTGCACAGAATAAGTCACTCACCTAGGACAAGTCATCCAAATGATTTAACACCTTTCTCTTCTGCTTCTTTTATTCCGTTCTATGCCTTAGCGATAGGCCACTGGCACTCAATGAAGCCCAGGCCTCCTTCCCAAAGAGAGATACCACGTAATTACATAGCCATGAATCGTGGAGCTCTTAAGGCTGGTTATGTCACAGCTCGGGAATTCAACCTGTACCGCCACGTCAAGGACATTCGCTGCAAAGAGGAAGAGGGAAGTCGCTTTAAGAAAGCCACACCAAGCCTGCCTCCCGACATGACGTTTGGAATCACAGCACGGTAAGTTGGCGGAGAGGGAAACCCTGCGGCTTTTTAAGGATTAGATTCTTCACTCGCATCCTCAAGTCTATGCTTTCAATCAGTGATGCTAATGCAATTTTTTTTGGGGGGGGGGGGCAGGGGGAAAGGAGAGAAAAAATGCTCTAACATACGGTTTTCCCAAGACAAGCTGAACTCTGACACGCACATTTTCTGCATTACATATATTGGCTTCTCAAGCCACAGAATGTCCTGATCGCAGAGTTCAAATCAGTGTTTTTATGTCTTACTATCCAACCATATTCAAAAATCAGACACCTGGTATCTAGGTGTGCCTGCGGTTAGCCATGCACTCCTGTGAACTGCTGGGGTAGAATGGCATCCCCCAAAATGAACGGCACAAATCGAAGCCCTCTTTAAAACTCTATTTTGTCCCACTCCTTTCATTCATTCAATTGAGTCCAAGTAATTTCGTCTCCAAGATGATCAGTGGGATGATCTGCTGCACAACACTGTGTGTAGTCACGTCCATCCGCACATAGCAGTTGCCACATTGCTGCAGATTGCTGCCTTATCAGCATGGTTGCATTTTATGCACAGCCGTACTTGTCCCACCACTGTGGTTGTGAGTGGAGCAGTTTGATTACTGGTGGGGCACAAAAGGCCACACAGAAAAACCAGAAGGCTTCAGTCATTGCCAGCCTCGGGGATGCTGACCAGCTACATGGAGGGACCATTTTTATGCACTTTCCTTTGACCCTGCGCCCACCCGTGACAGCAAGGTTTAGCCCAGGCCTGTGTCCTGAGCTCTGCTGGTTCGTCCCTAATGCCTGAGCTTCTGGAGTCAATGTGACCAGTGCAGCGATTCTTGCCCGAGTCTGCAGAGAGCTGGAAGCAACAACTCTTATGTAGCAACTAGCTCTTGTCTCTCTAGGAAGAGGCACCAATTCCAAGACCAGCTGCTGAGAAGCCCTGCCAACCTCACTCTAATGAGTGGGATATCACAGAAAGCTCAACACAACCCTCTGCACAAATGGAGGCTGCTAAGCTAAGCACTAGATGCTCCCTTTGCTGCCTCTGCAGCCACCCCTGGACCCCCATGCCATTGCCAGTCCAGCTGGGACACAGGATCCTACCATAAAGCCACTTAGTGAGGGCCCATATTGTGGCTTGTTTTGGGCTCCGAGCTTTGTAGCTCTTCTGCTGCTAGCTGGAGAGATGCCCAGTGCACTCAGTGACTGCTTTAAACAGTGTCTACAGAGGCACAGGAGGAGCTCCTGCTGCCTTATAGGTAAGAAGCACAAAGGATTTAAGGGAGAGGAAAAAGGAACAGCTCACCACACCTCCATCCCACCAGCTGAATGTACCAGCTCCTGGACTTCTGCCCTTTGTGAAGGGGAGCTGGACAGCGACACCCTTAAATAGGCAGCAAGGGTTTATCAAGCGTGGTAGAGGCCCCTGAAATGCACTCTGACCTGGCCTGGCCTCTGCTGTTGTGTCTTGTAGGATTGCCGGGCTCTCTGCAATTACCATCTAGCTTTTAAAATGAATCTAATCACGAACAAAACAAAATAGCAGCTACAAATTCAAGGGAAGAGACATGATGAACGGCAGTATGTATTTTACATGATAGTAAATGGGCTTTGCATATGCAAATTGAATGGATTTTAAAATGGTATTTAATGACAATTTTCGTAGCAGACATTAACATTAATTGCATCAAAATGAAAATGCAGCATTAGCTTGCTGTTAGCAGCAAATGCCCCAGCTATAAAGCTTTATCTTTATCAGCACCAGCCTTTACTGATGTGACAGGGCTGCTCGGCAAATTGCAGGCAAAAGGGCTTTTATGCTGCACAAGTATCCCCCAACGCAGGCCAAAATCAACATCAATTTTGCTTTATTTCTTCATAAACGGAGGTTAAATGCCTGCCGGAGAGAGATCTAGGCACATTCCCAAAGTTTCACTGAAAATCTGCAGACCCCACCATGGCTGCAGATGAGGGGGGAAGAGAGCTTTTAATTTAAAGTTATTATAGCCCATCTTGCCCATTCTTTACCTGCCACCTTTTATGCAGACTGATGGCATTTATCCCCTGTACTTTAAAAGCACATTATAAACCAAATCAAATTACTGGGGCTACTGAGGAGTTGTTACAGCCATTTCGGCAGAAAGTGAGGAATTTAACTCACTTCAAGACTGGTAAAGTAATGACCCCATCAGCATGGGCAAAAGGCTGGTTCTTTGCCACTTCACAGGCAGGAATGCAAAGGGCTGGGGCTGGGACCAGTTTGCATCTGACAGCCTTCCTTTATTCTGGGGTTGGAGATCACCAGTTAGCAGCCTTCTGCTCGAGTGGATTACAGCTTGAAGAGATGACGTGAACCCTCAGTTTTAGATGACGTGAACCCTCAGTTTTATTGGTAGTATCTGCTGGTATTTAGGGTTGCAATCCTTCCTTGATGAGAGGCATGTCCCATGCGCGAGACAGAAGACTGTAAGCAGATCCAGAATTCACACGGGCTGCACTTCAGACGTGTTGGGGATCTCCGGACCTTGCACGAGATATCGGCAGGGAGCACCCGGGACCTGTCTGGAAGCAGATGTCAGGCAGCCAAAACTCTGCTATTAAAAGGCTGTTAATTATTGATACATTTAGTGTAACTTCTGTTTGAGGATCCTATCCTCCCTCCCAACGCATCTCAGTTGTTGCTGCCGATCACTGGGACAGCGCGCTCA
>NW_017728925.1:12697879-12714528 GCF_001723895.1 Crocodylus porosus
TGATGATGATGATTATTATTCTGCTCAAGAATGGAAGTTACAAGGAGTTGGCTCCATATAAAAGTACCTGCCAGCTAGTGCCTGGTAGCATTTCTCTAGAGCTAACAATCCTGGATCTGTTTGAAAAAAAAAAAGATTCACGTTTTTGCTAACCATTTCCATCAAGGGGGGAAGGGGCAAGTTTTGCTTCCTCTTTTCCCACCCTCTTAAAAAAAACCCTCAAAATTTGCCTTTTTTCAAAACACTGAACCTTCCCTTCCTCATCTACCTAAACCTGATGTTGAGCTACTGTCCCCCAGAGGCTCTCAGTAGCTCAGATCTGATGTATCCCCGCACTTTGTAGCTCACCGCCTTCTTAGAGTGTAATCAAACATCAAGCTAAGTAGCAAATAAATCTCCCGATCTCATAAGCTGCACAGCGAGATCATGTAAATGCAAATGAGGGGCTTGATTTCAAGCTGTCGTGGGGGGAAGGGGGGAAAAAATGCTGGGCCTTGTCACTGCAATCACTTCACTCTGCAAGTGCAGTAAATCAGCAATAATAATAGTAATGGCAGCATGATGGGAGGCTTTACTGTACAAGGGGGTGTAATGAAAAGTAGAACAGAAGGTAAGGAAAGAAACAGGGTTGTATGGATTGAAAATGCACAGGCGTGGGGTTTGCAGGCTGCCAAAGGCCACGGAGTCAGTGAGGAGGGGACCGGGCATCCCCACCTGAATAAAGGCATTGAGAGAATTCATGAATTTCCAAAGCATCCCCTCCCTGGCAAAGGGCTGCGTTCGATACAGGGATTAAAAATACATGCCTCCATCTCTCTCTGCAGTGCTCCGTTTGCAATCTGTTTTTCTATCCCTCTCGCTAGCTAAATCTGCATAAAGGGATTAGCAGGAGGGAGTGTTTAGAAGCTGGCAGTTCAGCTCGAGGCATGCCAAAATGTTTGCCACAAAACGTGGAACACCCAAAATGGCTGTGTTTTGTCTCAAATTTTAAGCATATCTCAGATTCACACCGTCCCGGGCCCATTTTCAACTGCTTTTATTACTCTGATGCAGTGACGGATTCACCCCTCTCCCCGCGCTATCGCAGTATAGGGTTTAGATAACATGGCTGAGCAATTCTGATACCATCCAGCAGACGGCAGCAGCACAAATGGGCTTCATGTTAACTGTGCATGTATGACCATGTACGCATATGACCACATACATGCCAATGCGCATTGGCTCCATTTGGGAGTCCTTTTGAGAAAAGAATTGCTGGGTAAAGTGCATTCAGGTTAAAATGGGGTCTGTTGCCTTGTAGAGGAACTAATATAATTTGATCCCCATAAAAGCACCCGTAAAGAACAAATAGAAACAGTCAGGTGATAAGCACATGCCTCTCTCATTCCAGGAGAGACCTGATCTCTGCAGGAGGGACTGGGAATGCTTCGGGAAACACTGGGCTAGTCTTTTCTGAATGAGCTGAATGGATAAACAATATTTAAGACGCCTGATTTTCCTCGCTCAGGTCGTAAAGGGAGAAAACTTGCAGAAGGTACCTAGAGAAAATTAGGACCGCCTGGGATGGAGAGAGAGATGGTTTTAATTAGAGCTGAGAGGTGGGAAATAAGGCAGAGAGATGACATCTTAATGAGGTTTAATGAAGTTGTCTGCTGATGGGGACAGCTGTCAGACAGATCTGTATTCCAGCCAAGCAGCTTTGTGACAGGCTAAACCTAAAAGGGAGGCAACGTCGGTGGGTCAGAGAAAGAAATCAGGAGGCTTCCCATCAACGGTGGGCACTTCTCTCGAATGCTCAGTCATGCAGTGCGTCTAATCAACTGATGACAAACAATCTGAATGGGCCAACGCGGTTATATCCTCTCTGCTGGTTTGCGAACGAGACGAACGTTAATCCTTGATTCAGGTGCCTTCCTTGTATCACCAAGACAGGTTCGGCCTCGAGTATCCGATTGGTTGGGTTGAGGGAGGCAGGACATCTAATCCTGACAGGGGCTCAGACCCTCCCAGGTCCACTGACGTCAATAGGAGTCATGTGTTGCCTCGAGATTTGACCCATCAGGCTAATTTCCCTGTTGTCCTTGCATATTGCACCAGGGCAAAGGGGCTCTAAAATGCCATCAAACCAAAATGGCAGTACTGTGCCCCCCATCCACAGCACAGGGAAAAGGAAATTGGGTCCACAGCCTGGGAAGTAGATGGGCTGCAAGCACTAAAGAATCCTGCTCCTGCCATTTCCCTTCCCATTCAAGATGTACTCAATTAAGTGTTATTAAGCAGATTTGCAATGTTACAGGCCTTTCCTCTCCTTTTTCCAGGCTGTCAGTGGGATTTCTCCTCCCCTAACCACACATCTTCAATTTTAATAACTAATTTCTGACCTCACATCTTCATTTGCTGGGATCGCAGGCTAAGATCCCAGGGAAACGCTTGCCCTCCTGTTTTTGAAAAATGCTACACCATTTCCCTTGTATATCAATGACAAGAAACCTAAAAATAGCTAGCACACCAAAGCCTTATAAAAGGCAGGAAAAAATAGATCAACAATGAAAGCTAGTTTATCATTTCTTGCAACAGTTTATACATCTTCAGCTTGTGTCCCTGGAACAGGCACAGCACGTCTTTATTTATGGTTTATTATTACTAAGCTGTATTCACAGTATAATAGTACCCAGAGACCATGGTCATCCCCAGTCTGCTAGGCACCGTGCCCGTAAAAGACAACAAGGTCCGGTCCCAGCAAGAGATGTGAAGGAGGGCTGTCTGTGTGATTTAGCCAAGAATACTCCAGTTTCTCTAAAAGAACACAATGCTAATATCTGTTCACCACTAAGAATCAATGGCTTTCCATACTGCAGGGATGCTGAAATGTTGTAACCACAATGAGAAGGATATATTGCCATGCAAGTCTTCTTTCATTGAACCAACGATACAATCAGGAGGGACGTTAGATGAACTTTTGGCACCCTCAACTCTGGGAAAGAAAAGAGGTGTAATACAGAAAGACACAGAGGTGGAAGCGGATTCAGAAAGCCCCAGACCTTTGCAAAGTCTTTTCAGCGAATATCATGAGAAAGCCTATTTCTCGGGTGATGAGAGAGCTCTCAAAATCCAAACTGTTCTTCCCAGAGCTGCCTAAACACTTCCCATTTGGGATGGAAAGAAGTTTGCAAACATTGCATCCAACTCAGTTTGCATCAGAGCTATGGGTTTGCAGGCCCTGTAGTTTTGGGGAGTTAGCTTGCCCGTGTTTGATCACAGCTAGGTAAAATGCATCACTTGCTGGTCTAATGGAAATTGAAAAGGAATGAACTTAAATGAATAAACAGTGACCTGCATAGTCTCGTAAGCAAGAAAATGTGATTCAGACTCAGAGTGCCATGGCACAAAGCACTGTATTTTCCATCTCCATTGCTGCAGCCCAGAAATAACAGTGTGGTTGTTTCCATTTGATGGCTTTTTGCAATGGTTTCTTGCCCAGAGATGGACCTTCTCATTTGAATTTTACAGAGCTGCAAGTAGACCTTGAATTGAGACACCCCAAAGCGACGATATGCAGAAAATGGCTTCAGGCCCTAAAGTGGGAGGAAACATGAGCAACTTCTACAGACTTCAGTACCAAGCTCTGAGAAATGAGTCCTGTTCTTGGCAAGGGATCTATTTAGCCCTCGTTATTCAAGTTAAGCTTCACCGACTTCATTGGCCCCTTTGCCCAAGTACGAAGTAAAAGTTCTGGCCCAAAGCGATGCTTGTGTGATCATTACATACTGGATATGAATTGCCAGGGGGAGCAGAAGGCCACATATCTCCAGCTGAGCATTAGCCCCTGAATCAGAACAACATTCAGACATGGGTGACATCCACGCTCCCAAACGGTCCTAACAGCCAAAAACTCCTCTCCTGGAGGCTGGTGGTTGCCTGGTGGCCCTGCCACTACTATTTTCAGTAAGCAGACAGCTTCTCCCCATCCTCGCAGACCTGGAACAGGGGGAAAAGGCCTCAACTAACTTCTTCCATGATGAAAGCAATTTGATACATTGCATTCAGATCCCCACCTCCACCGAAAAGCTCTTCAGCTCAGGGGTAGGTGGAGTCTGGGTTCTGCCACAGGCTAGGACTGAAAAAGCCAAGGGTAGGTCAACATTCATCAGCTACATGGTTCCTAAAACCTAAATGAAAGCATTAATGATCAGCTCATCCCGAGAGATTGTAACCAAGCAATCCCATGTAGATAAAAATAAAGCCATGGGGGAAAAATAAAAGGTGTTTTATTTTTCTCTCTATGCACCCGTTTCCAGTTCTGAACGGAAAGGCTTTCTGAAGCCTGTAGGCAGGTGCTGTGCACCAAGCCGTCATTAGAGCAGGGCAACGTACCGTTCTTTGCCACCATCTCTTTCTTGACCCACTTGGTTTATACTCAGGCTTGGCAGGGAGGACAGGGTTTAGTCCCCCGAGGTGTAAATACCTCCCTTAATCACACAAGCATATGGACTCTGGAGTGTAACAATACTCATTTTGATAGCACAGTGTCACAGCTGATACTTTCTAAGCATTCACCTGGGGATAGAGCTAGAGCAGACTATCAGGCCTTCCCTTCTCCCAGACTGGTCCAGCACACAGGGTCTCCGAAAGACGTGTATTTAATGCATTCACACAGGCCAAACTCTGCTTTAGTGGGGGGCTTCATTACCTGGCCTTGCTCCAACCATCTGATAGGAGAAGTCTGCAAGGCAGGGGTATGGGCTGTCTGGCAGCCAGGTACCACCTCTTCCCCCACCCCCATGCCCTCTTCCTTTCAAAAGTCAATAAGGTTTCAAGGTGCACGTGTCTCACGTCACCGTGGAGATCATGGTCCAAAGAAAGGAGTGAACTGGGGTCAATTAAGCCCAGAGTTTGGAGATGTGCAGTCAGTGTGTTCATAGTTTTACTCGTCTGAGCCAGAACCACCACTCACTATTTTCCCTTTTCTTTCCCCGCCACCCCCCCAGCCCCAGTTGCCTGTATTTGGCTGCTTAAGAATTTATTGATCATTCCTGGCCATGAGCAAAAACACAACAGGATCTTTGTGTACAGTCAGTTCCAATTTTCTAAAGGAACCCATGATTTCTAAACGATATAAATGCAGCCAAAGAAGGTCTAATGGCTTGTAGCCGCTAGAAAGCTACCACCTGCAGCCAACCTCTCCAGCCACCTTGTTCAATCAAGTGGATTTACCCAGCTAACCCAACAGATCTGGACATCTACTCATTTCTATAGTTTGAACCTGTGCATTTTTAAATAAGCCAAGGCCCTCTTTTCCGGGGAGTCCAGTATGGCTTGTGATTTGGGAACAAACTCATACAACTGTCACCATTTCACACACAGCTTTGAGTTCAGTGACTCCTGCTGACTTTCGCCAAATTTTTATTTTAAGGCTTGGATTTATCTGAACATGGGAGAGCAGGATTCAGGCATGCACAGTGCAAAACTAAAGCAAAGGCTGACATGACTTTCCCTAGGCAGACTGGACAAGTAACAAGTTTCTCTTACAAATCTATGAATCAAGTTGTTTTTTTGCGCTCATCACCATCATTCCCATCCAGCAGTCCAAACTCGCTTGCAGATACAAACGACTGCTGCAGAAGAGCGAGGTGCCTAGTAGATATCAAATGCAATGAAGGACCTGGGAAGTCTGGATACACAGACATAAAGGACCTCATTTTTAGGGCAAGACAAAATACCATTCAACGGAACAAAAATGGAATAACAGAAACGTGGCGAGAGAAAGCATCACCACGTGCACAAGTACCCGAGAGCCTCAAACAAAGCACGGCCATCTCTTTCTGAAGGTCACTTCTTGGACAATAACCATACTTACAGGGCTTGTCCACAACAGCCTTGTTGCTAAGTCCAGTTGAACACAATCTTTATTAGTCATATGATGATCAGGTTCCAACTAGGGGCTGTTGTCTGAGCCTGCTCAGAGCAAGTCTAATTGACATGCTACTTAAAAACGACACCAACCCACCTATATATGGCTCCCAACATTGGGAACTTCTTAAGATGTTCCTCTGGGCTAGACTTAGTCTGCCTGCCTAATCAGAATCTGTTACATTGTCTGGTTTCAGGGGTTCTGACTTGTTAAGCAAAACCTTTGCCTTTCTTCTTTCAGCCAGAACTTGGAAAACCTCGGAGAAGTTCCTACGCTCTACCAGGCCCCGATTTTACATATGGGTTATGCATTCGTGGGACTGATGGAGGTGTGCCTGAAGGTATGATAGTGATGCTATCAGAGGTGGGTCCACCCCACCATGGTCTCATATGCAAGTTTGTAGTTAACGATATGCCTTTTTCCCCGTTGAGCTAAGGATGGAGAGCAGGAATGCTAGCATTTTACTTAATTATATGAACACAGTCTGTGGCTTTTGGTAACTTATAGGAAAGCAGCTTTCTTGGCCTTATCTTGATCTAGGATGGAGCCATGAGTGGCCAGCAATAGGTATAGCAACACCAGTGAAGCCTAGGGAATGTAGACCAAGAGACTTGCAAGGGGCTTCAAGTGAGCTTATCCCTGCTTGAAAGCAGAACAACATCAAACAGTGCAAATCATGACTTTCCTTTTCCTGACTTGGGCCTTGTATTGGCCTGGTTACTGCATCCACTGAGCTCTAATAGCACTGAGTCAAACATAATGAATGGACTGGCCCATTCCTATGCAAGCTTTTGGTACCGTACTAAAATATGGCACCAACATGAAGGCTTTGTCAAACGGCTTTTCCAACCCACCTGGAGAGTTGGAAACAGAAGCAGTTTGCATGGGGAAAAAAAATTTAAATCTCTGCTTCAGATATGGATTTTCCTCAGTTCTTGAGATTCTCAGTGAGAAACCAACTGAACTGAACCTGGCTAAATCTGCCCCTATGCAGAGGACTTGCAAGAAGTCCTTGATGCATTGTTGCATTAAATGCACTGGACTTAAGTCTGTGCCCTCTGCACAGAATAAGTCACTCACCTAGGACAAGTCATCCAAATGATTTAACACCTTTCTCTTCTGCTTCTTTTATTCCGTTCTATGCCTTAGCGATAGGCCACTGGCACTCAATGAAGCCCAGGCCTCCTTCCCAAAGAGAGATACCACGTAATTACATAGCCATGAATCGTGGAGCTCTTAAGGCTGGTTATGTCACAGCTCGGGAATTCAACCTGTACCGCCACGTCAAGGACATTCGCTGCAAAGAGGAAGAGGGAAGTCGCTTTAAGAAAGCCACACCAAGCCTGCCTCCCGACATGACGTTTGGAATCACAGCACGGTAAGTTGGCGGAGAGGGAAACCCTGCGGCTTTTTAAGGATTAGATTCTTCACTCGCATCCTCAAGTCTATGCTTTCAATCAGTGATGCTAATGCAATTTTTTTTGGGGGGGGGGGGCAGGGGGAAAGGAGAGAAAAAATGCTCTAACATACGGTTTTCCCAAGACAAGCTGAACTCTGACACGCACATTTTCTGCATTACATATATTGGCTTCTCAAGCCACAGAATGTCCTGATCGCAGAGTTCAAATCAGTGTTTTTATGTCTTACTATCCAACCATATTCAAAAATCAGACACCTGGTATCTAGGTGTGCCTGCGGTTAGCCATGCACTCCTGTGAACTGCTGGGGTAGAATGGCATCCCCCAAAATGAACGGCACAAATCGAAGCCCTCTTTAAAACTCTATTTTGTCCCACTCCTTTCATTCATTCAATTGAGTCCAAGTAATTTCGTCTCCAAGATGATCAGTGGGATGATCTGCTGCACAACACTGTGTGTAGTCACGTCCATCCGCACATAGCAGTTGCCACATTGCTGCAGATTGCTGCCTTATCAGCATGGTTGCATTTTATGCACAGCCGTACTTGTCCCACCACTGTGGTTGTGAGTGGAGCAGTTTGATTACTGGTGGGGCACAAAAGGCCACACAGAAAAACCAGAAGGCTTCAGTCATTGCCAGCCTCGGGGATGCTGACCAGCTACATGGAGGGACCATTTTTATGCACTTTCCTTTGACCCTGCGCCCACCCGTGACAGCAAGGTTTAGCCCAGGCCTGTGTCCTGAGCTCTGCTGGTTCGTCCCTAATGCCTGAGCTTCTGGAGTCAATGTGACCAGTGCAGCGATTCTTGCCCGAGTCTGCAGAGAGCTGGAAGCAACAACTCTTATGTAGCAACTAGCTCTTGTCTCTCTAGGAAGAGGCACCAATTCCAAGACCAGCTGCTGAGAAGCCCTGCCAACCTCACTCTAATGAGTGGGATATCACAGAAAGCTCAACACAACCCTCTGCACAAATGGAGGCTGCTAAGCTAAGCACTAGATGCTCCCTTTGCTGCCTCTGCAGCCACCCCTGGACCCCCATGCCATTGCCAGTCCAGCTGGGACACAGGATCCTACCATAAAGCCACTTAGTGAGGGCCCATATTGTGGCTTGTTTTGGGCTCCGAGCTTTGTAGCTCTTCTGCTGCTAGCTGGAGAGATGCCCAGTGCACTCAGTGACTGCTTTAAACAGTGTCTACAGAGGCACAGGAGGAGCTCCTGCTGCCTTATAGGTAAGAAGCACAAAGGATTTAAGGGAGAGGAAAAAGGAACAGCTCACCACACCTCCATCCCACCAGCTGAATGTACCAGCTCCTGGACTTCTGCCCTTTGTGAAGGGGAGCTGGACAGCGACACCCTTAAATAGGCAGCAAGGGTTTATCAAGCGTGGTAGAGGCCCCTGAAATGCACTCTGACCTGGCCTGGCCTCTGCTGTTGTGTCTTGTAGGATTGCCGGGCTCTCTGCAATTACCATCTAGCTTTTAAAATGAATCTAATCACGAACAAAACAAAATAGCAGCTACAAATTCAAGGGAAGAGACATGATGAACGGCAGTATGTATTTTACATGATAGTAAATGGGCTTTGCATATGCAAATTGAATGGATTTTAAAATGGTATTTAATGACAATTTTCGTAGCAGACATTAACATTAATTGCATCAAAATGAAAATGCAGCATTAGCTTGCTGTTAGCAGCAAATGCCCCAGCTATAAAGCTTTATCTTTATCAGCACCAGCCTTTACTGATGTGACAGGGCTGCTCGGCAAATTGCAGGCAAAAGGGCTTTTATGCTGCACAAGTATCCCCCAACGCAGGCCAAAATCAACATCAATTTTGCTTTATTTCTTCATAAACGGAGGTTAAATGCCTGCCGGAGAGAGATCTAGGCACATTCCCAAAGTTTCACTGAAAATCTGCAGACCCCACCATGGCTGCAGATGAGGGGGGAAGAGAGCTTTTAATTTAAAGTTATTATAGCCCATCTTGCCCATTCTTTACCTGCCACCTTTTATGCAGACTGATGGCATTTATCCCCTGTACTTTAAAAGCACATTATAAACCAAATCAAATTACTGGGGCTACTGAGGAGTTGTTACAGCCATTTCGGCAGAAAGTGAGGAATTTAACTCACTTCAAGACTGGTAAAGTAATGACCCCATCAGCATGGGCAAAAGGCTGGTTCTTTGCCACTTCACAGGCAGGAATGCAAAGGGCTGGGGCTGGGACCAGTTTGCATCTGACAGCCTTCCTTTATTCTGGGGTTGGAGATCACCAGTTAGCAGCCTTCTGCTCGAGTGGATTACAGCTTGAAGAGATGACGTGAACCCTCAGTTTTAGATGACGTGAACCCTCAGTTTTATTGGTAGTATCTGCTGGTATTTAGGGTTGCAATCCTTCCTTGATGAGAGGCATGTCCCATGCGCGAGACAGAAGACTGTAAGCAGATCCAGAATTCACACGGGCTGCACTTCAGACGTGTTGGGGATCTCCGGACCTTGCACGAGATATCGGCAGGGAGCACCCGGGACCTGTCTGGAAGCAGATGTCAGGCAGCCAAAACTCTGCTATTAAAAGGCTGTTAATTATTGATACATTTAGTGTAACTTCTGTTTGAGGATCCTATCCTCCCTCCCAACGCATCTCAGTTGTTGCTGCCGATCACTGGGACAGCGCGCTCAGTTAAGATGTTTGGGGGCAGAAGGGGCGAGACAACCGCAACATACGGTGCCCTGCATCGATTCCAGGCCCTGGGAACTCAAACTCTGCTTTGATGAACATCATGCTGCTACATTTTTTCATGGACTCTGTTAGACTGGAAATGGCATCACAGCTCCTCAGGCATCACGCAGAAGGTGCTACCCAGGAGAAGTGGGGACACCCTGAACCTTGTGAATACTGGACCAAGGCAGGGGCCCTACCTACGCTGCCTGAAGGTTGCACGGCTGCCCAGAATCCCGCAGGCGCTAGGAGCACTTGAGGGCTACGAGGGAGAGGCAAAGGGCCTGCTATGCTCCTGCACTCATGTAAAGCCCCCGTGGATCTGCTGGATCTGCTTAAAGCCTTCTGCGTGGCACACCCCACTCATTTAGGAGGAATTGCAACTGTTGTACCCCACCAAACTTGCCCTCTGGCTTCTCCATTCCTCTTTCAGGAGAGTAACGGTGAGCGTTGCAAGGGCAAAAGACGGTGGTAGCAGTTGTGCTGTCGGGGGGATAGGTTGTTCCAGTATAGCTGCCAACGGGTAATGCATAGAGACCTTTTCAAAACAGAGGCCTTTCTGCGTGGCCTCCAACATTTCAGACACCAGACCCCCCCTTCCTCCCCTCCCGCCCCCCTGCACCTGACACAGCCCTGCACGTCTCCTACCACCACCAATGTCAGGAATCCTCCAAGGGCGCCCGCTGCAGACTCTCCTACTGTTTAGGATGACCCAGAATAGAAACAAATATGGAAATAATGCCTCCGCTGCTATTAATCACGTCCCAGTCTGGACGCTCTCCACAGCAAGGCAGCTCTCTTAGGCTTTTAAGCGTGTCACTCGCCTGTTTGCAGCAGATGCATATCGCGCAGCCCATTTTACAGGCACGGTGCCGTGAACAGGAGAGGTAGGCCAAGGTGGTGCAGCCCGTTTGTTCCACAGGATACTTACCTTGGAAGGTCACGAACGCTGATTAGTCTTACAACCAGGTTCTTGGGCAGATGAGCCGCTCTGCTTTTTGCTGATGCCATCCCTCCCCCCGTCCAGAGCAATGTTTTCTATAAACCATGTGGCCAGCTTTGTTGTAAGAGTCATAAAAAGGACATTTTTCATCTCTCCTTTTTCCTGCTCTCGTGCGCTCTCTCTCTCAGTATCAGACATAGATTTATTCTCTCCCTGATGCCTGTGGCATTCGGAGCTGGGAGGGGTCAGGGGAGGCACTGATGGGACAATAATAGATAATACAGCAGTTCCCCAGAGTCTTGTCCGGCTCCATAGCCTATCCATCAGCAGCCAGCGCTCGTGCCAAGGTCAGCGCTAACGAGGATGTGGTAGGGTCCTGGCCTCCCCCATGGGGCATCCTCCAATCAGATTTCCCAGATTCATGCTCCAGCTTCTGATCTTTACAAGAGCTGCCTTGTGTGAACCAGAATTTGCAAGAGAGAGCGTGCATCTGCCGAGTACAAGTGCCGAAGTAATGGCCAGGCTACCGTCTGCACGCACGCTCAGCCCCTCTCCGTTACCCCCCGCCCCCACCTTGTAAACGGGCTCCTATACCTTCCTTACAGGAAAGCTGCAGTCATTACCAATGCCTCCTTCTGTAGCCACCCACACACTTCCTCGACGGGGAATATCACACAGACCATGTCACACGTCTACATAACATTTGCAAATGCCCGTGCCCATTTACCTGACGTGCCTACCCCAGGGCCTGCTTTTTAAATAAAGCCCAGCTCCATCTTACCAGCACAGAAGGAGTTTAAGATCTATATCTGGCCTAAGCGTTCATAGGGCTTGCATTCCCATAGCAGTGTGCCTCAGTCTTCAGCCAATTTGTCGTCGCGGCTCCACCCCATGAGGTAGGGAAACACTAGGCTCCCCATTTACAGACGGGGACCCGAGGGGCGTGGGAGCAGATACCGAATGGTCTTTAGGCACCTAAGTGTGTAGGTAGGTGCTTGGTGGGCTTCTCATTGACATCAGATCAGAGTTGCTACTCTTGAAAAGCCCATTGAGATGCTGATCTACATCTCTAGTCCTCTGTGTCTTTCAACATCTAGCCCCAAGTGCTGAAAACAAAGGGAGCTCAGCACCTAGACGCATTTCAAAGTTTAGCTAGGCATCGGTCTGCACCTTTAAGTGCCTAACTGCCTTTATGAAGATCTGGTCCGAAGGGACAAACCTAAGGTCACCCAGGCAGCAGAGCAGGGATACCCAGCTTCAACTTTCAAGGACTAGGCTGGCGGCCCAACCACAGCTGCTTTATTCCAAAACAGTGCTGTCCCTTTTCCAAAAGGCAGCTGAACATCTTTGTGGCACTTCTTTTCAATCCAAGTTGACCATGCCCTCTCCCACCGCTTCCTTTACAACCGGCCTGTATCTGCTGGCGATTCTTTTCCTCAAGATTTTGCCCTATCTCCATTCCTAAAGAGCGGCTGAAGTCATCTGGTACCTCCTCTCATTCCTATGCCCTGTTATAGGTTTTTAATGCTTTGTTGGCATTTAACCTCCAGGTTTTAATAGCTCAGCTGTTATACTCCAGTAGGCTTCCCCATGCTTAATGGTTTCCCTACTTTTTCCGTTTCTTCTTCTGAGGTTGGTTCAGTTCTGGTATCTAATCTTCTCACAGATCTGGACTGCTCGTGTCTGGGTGGATGGCAGGGTTCAGCCTTCTGTCAAAATGCTTCTTCTGTACTGCTAGCACTTCTTTGGCACTTCTTGTCAGCACACTTGATGGCCTTTTTCAACACAGTGATGCTTGGAGGGCATTCATTTGCAGTCATGAAGAAAGCTCATTACAGACCAAATGGGAAATATTCAAGGAAGCTATGCAGAACAGCAGAGAAAGTGGAAACACAACGCCCAGGGAAAAGCTGGCCTAGCAACTGAACAAGATCATCACAGGAGAAGCATAAGCCAGCTGTTGAAAAAGGAGAAGCAATAAGAACAGGACACAAAGCAGTGAAGAAATCCCACCAGGCTTGCAGAAGCAAAAAGAACCTCAATAACTAGCTGAAGCATCAGGAAAAAGCAATAGACTAAAAGATTGGTTGTATGGAAGGACAAGTAGAGTCAGATGTCCTCACCAGTCCAACAGAGAAATACAATTTCTGTGCCCTAACCACCAACCTCATGCTGCCAAGAGGAATTCTGCAAACAGAAATTTGCTTCATATTACACTGGACACTTACATGCAAGTGTATGCATTGTTCTAACTAGCTTTGGTGCAATTAGAAACTCTCTCTGTCTTTTATATTATATTGCACTTCACCTAAATGCCTGAACAATGTATTGAACTGGCCAGGTAGTATAAGAGCTAAGAGTTCTTACTCCTATGAAATAATTTTGTGTATACATGTAGAAACATTGCTTCTGGTTCCATAAGGATATGTATTGCCATTATTATTATTTTTATTCCATTTCCTCCACTTGTTTGATATATTTAAGAGGACTTATATTGCCATGTCATTGTCCCCCATAAAGGCCAAGTTTTCTCATCCTAGGCAATGAAGTAGAGAGAGGGAGGAAGAACAGAATATGCTTTCACTGATTATTATTAAGCATATTTTTGCCGCACACAAAAGTAAAGAGCAGAGAATGTATTCCCATATATACACTGTACTCTGCTTGTGTCGCATGCAGGCTTTGATTATATAGAGATTACAGCTGGAAAATATATTTTTTTGACAAAATGGAATTTATTGCCAGATAGTCTCTGCTTTCATGTAAAAAAAAAAAAAAAAATAGTTTTTAAAACAAACAATTGAAAAATGAAGTTTTTTTGGGGCAACACCAATCATTTTAATATAACTGTTATTTCTAACAGAAAAAAACCAACTTTTCCCAACCAACTATACTGTAGATATCCAAGTGATTTTGTTTCAAGTCAAAGAGCAGTTCGAAGGTAGCTTTGGTTTGGCTAGACCGGGGTGGGCAATTATTTTGGGCGGAGAGCCACTTACTGAGTTTTGGCAAGCCAGAGGGCCACATGACAGGCAGGTAGGGGCAGATAAATATTAATTTTCTAAATATTTTAGGGGCCCCGTGGGCCGGATAGAATGGCCTGGTGGGCCGCATCTGGTCCCCCAGACTGCATTTTGCCCACCCCTGGGCTAGACCAATTCCCCCCCCACCCCCCAGTGGTAAGCAGAAGCAAAGGACAATAGATCAGGTTTCCTCAACTTTTTATCCTCATTGACTCTGATGATTGCCCACTGAATCCTGGAGGGGTTTAAGGCTCAGACAGAGCAGAGCTGTGGTCATGGAAGAGGCTCATGGTTTGTAATTGCTCTTTTATAATAATCATTGTGCACCCTAGTTTCAGGGACCAAGACATAGAAGGGTTCATCCACAATTTTTCTTCTAATTGTCTAATTGTCTCTTATTTGGATTTCTTAATTCCATATCTAAAAATTAGCCAGCAAGCACATGACAACATCGCAAAAAAAAAAAAAAAAAAATTAAAAATGACCAGCCACATTTCCTACCAGCTAATGCACAACATGGACAGTGTGAAGTCAGTTATTTAATGGACGATAAGAGCTGGACTTAGTGCCTTTTAAAGAAGATATGTATTTGTGTGTGCATTTAGGCCTGTTATGAGGGCATGTCTCATATTCTTAGCTAGGGAGAGAACAGTAAAGCAAATTGGTGCTCTTGTAAGCAGGTGTACTCCTAAGTACAGCTCTGAGCACCGGATAAATCTTTTAAAGTGTATGTTTACAATGGGTTTTATTCTTTTTACTGTTCCATACATACGAGCCCTCTGAGCCAAATAACAGATCCTCTGACAGAGAGAGAGAAAAAAAAAAACAGCTCTCCCATTGGCTGCCCGTGGTAAAATAAATTTGTATTGTTGTTTTGTCATCCAAATGACAAGGAATTGCACAAGAGCTTTGGAAATTCAGAGTCATCTGTAGCAGCGAGGGCTCCGGTCCTGCAGTCACTTTGTAGGCAAGATGCCTGCTATTTCATTGGGAGTTTTGCCAGGAAGGGGAAAAAAAAAAAAAAGGAGAGACTGAAAAAATTGGTCCCAAAGTGTTTTCTACCAATTTTTCCTCTAGTTATTATTTTCTTCAGTGGTTAATAGAAAGTGAGGACAAGTGGAGATCATTTAAAAGTGATCTTCCAGGCCTCTCCCTGGGTTTATTGCCAAGACCTATTTAGAGTACTATAAAGCTGCAAGGGGCTCATAACTTTATTGTATATTCTGCAATCTTCTTATGAAAATGAAGAGGCATGATATTACTGCCCAGTGTTTTCCCCTCCTCTCCCTCTCCTTATAGAGGCACGTGCATGTGATGCGTGTAGGGACTTTTGGAACTGCTAATTGAATTTGCCCTTGTGAAAATATGAACAAATTGTAAGTGACCTCTCATACAAATTTAGAAGTCAAGGATTTCCTGCTAAATAATTGTTCCTCCTCTGCCATTCGCTTTTATGCAGAAGCCACAAACAATTAAAAAACAACAAAAAGCCCAGCGGCCCTCTTCCTTAATTAGCGGCAGAAGTCAATGCTGGTGAGTGTGGCTAAGTGCTTCAATTACCTCCCCCTCCTCTTGACTGTCCTTGTTAGAGCAGACAGGTCTGCCAGCCAAAGGGGAACAATTAAGGCAAGCAAAAGGCAGGCTGTGTGCAGGCGGGGTTGCCTGGGCTATACCTGCCTCCCAAGCTAGGGCCCCGGCTGTAATCACACCCCAGGTTCCTGCTGGCCTACACAGAGAGACAGATTAATGGTGGATCGTTTGCTTGATCCAGCTCCGCAGGAACGAGGGGGCGCAGAAGGAACGAGGCACCAGTCCAGGCAACCATAACCACAGTTGCCCTCAACTTCAAGCCCCCTCTCGGAGCAGACTGGGACAAAGCATTTGCTCGTCGTTTGTGTTCGCGTTGCAGCAGTACTCAGAGGTCCCAGAGGCCGGTTGTGCAAAGTGCTGTACAAATCATAGTGCAACACTGAAATCATGGGCCCAGGATTTCAGAGTTGCTGTTTCAGGCTTATTGTAATAGTAAGAATAGAAAGAAAAAAAACAAACTGGGGTGGGGGGAGGGAACTCAATAGGTAACTTAGTGTGCTTAAAGACAGCCTGCCATTACCCATGGCTGTGCTAAGGAAACTCAGGCTTCGGTGAGCCACTGGCAATAAAACAGACTTCCCTATTAGAAACCCATGAGCCATGTTGGTAGAGTCAGATGCCCAGTTGGCAAGGCAGAGTCAAATCTCTGATCCCATCATCTTGGTTGCCTTGGGGACACGCAGGTAAGTTCAGGATGAAAGACGTTTATCCCCCCAGTGGGTATTCGGATGGATAGTATGCTCTGAGGCTACACAAGTACGTCCGAGCATCGAGCTCAGAGGTCATCCTGTAAATATATGGCTTCCCCTCCTAGTGGCAGCAGCAGCTCTTTCTCCGCAGTGTAAAGTTCCCAGCTGTGACGAGCACCTTGAGAGCCATACTCCAGGTATGCAGACTGATATTTAAGCCAGTCATAGTACCAGATGTACCATGGACCCGTAGTGTCATAGATTCATAGATGCTAGGGTCAGAAGGGACCTCAACAGATCGAGTCCGACCCCCTGCATAAGCAGGAAAGAGTGCTGGGCCTACATCACCCCAGCTA
>NW_017728925.1:12714628-12722496 GCF_001723895.1 Crocodylus porosus
GTTCAAGCCCCTACATTGAACACCTTCAAGAGCAAATTGGATGCTTATCTTGCTGGGATCCTATGACCCCAGCTGACTTCCTGCCTTCAGGTGAAGGGCTGGACTCAATGATCTTCCAAGGTCCCTTCCAGCCCTGATGTCTATGAAATCTGTGAAATCAGCAGGAAACAAACTCCACAAGATGAGGACAACATACAAGTGGCTCCAGGGAGCTCCTCCTAATGACATTAACAGCCCCATGTCAGCAGATGGCAAATATTGCAATTCAAATGAAAGGACTAACACACCGAGAACATAAAAGTGGCCAAAAAAACCACGCTAAATTGTACGAGTCAAGCAGGATTTTAACAGAAATACAAGGGCTACCAGAAGCCAATGCATAGCCCAAGGCAGGAGTTATGTATTGGCTGCTGGCACACACTACAAGTGGAAGAGCAAGTGCTATTCCCCATGGCTTGGAAATAAGGTTGATGTAAGAGTTTACAGATAATGTTAATTTTGATCTTGGATTTTTTGGGGATTAAACCAGTCCTTTAGGTCAAAATTTCCTGTCACAGTAAATCCTCGAAAATCAGCGACTCTCATTTGCAAAATATTTTTTGTATGCCACATACCAAGTCACAGGACTCTGAACATGCCTTTATGGAGATATTGAGGAAAAACTACCTTTAAGATTTTCCTGCCACCCTCCCCCTCCAATTGGACTGTTCTTTTTATTGAGGGGTAACAGTTGCAACCAATTCACAGGGAAGAGGAAGCAATTTAAGCAAGACTTTTTCCAGTAAGCGTCAAATCGGAAATACTCACACATGAAACCACCACAGCAAAATAGCCGTAAGGGTCTGAAAAAAAGCCAGCGCATCTGAAAACTGATAGTTATGAAAGGACCTTGGTTCTTAACCTGATCTCCAATTAGGATATAGTTGTACATAACAGTTGTGCTACAAATGTCAGCCCAAAATGCAAGTTTAACTTGGATTTTTTACATTTAACATCTTTGCGTGGTAAGTCGATTGTGCTAGTGGGAAATCCACAGTAACAAGCCTGTTCCACCAAATAACTCTGCTAGAGGCAATGGTACTCTTTGAGAAAGTGTCCTGGGCCCATTTCCACTGAAAAAAAAATTAGTCATCTTAATTGTCTGGAGGATGTGCAGCCCAGTTAATCTCACCCAGTTGCTCGCAGCTATTTTGGTTGTGTGTGTCACTATCCATGCAAAGCCAGCTCTGTATCTGCCGTGTACTTAGAAAGTGGGGCAGGATCTGGCCCTTATAACATTGTTTTCTGTTGTATTACCAAGAAAGCAGAAAAATGGACAATGAGCCCTAAAAGCAGTAAGGCAGATTATATTTAAGTACAGGCAATCCCACATGTAGGGTGAAGTCTCTCTGCACTCCCTGCTAGTGAAGGTCATATAGATTAGCAGTGGGAAACTTAAATGTAGGAAAAGCAAAATATCAAATTAGGATCAACCAGAAAAAGTTCAGCAGCTCAGCTATACCCTAAATATTTACATCCAATCTGCTTCTGAATTACAGAAGAAAAGGGAAGTATCCGCAAGCCAAGCTTTTCCACGTGCACAGAGCAACTTTGCAACCCAACTGATTGTGTCTTTTAAATCAATGAGAAAAATTCTTCTTGAGCAGAGTCCTTTATACCCACACATTTTGCCAAATAGGATTTTTTTTTCCTTTTTTTTTTTTTTTTAAGGCTGGCATTTAAACCTTTGAAAATAAAGGTTGAGGAAAAGCTGACACAACCTTGAAACCTCGACTACAGTGATGGCACTGACTGGCGCTCTTCTCGCAGTTGAATATTATAGATAGATTTTAATTTCATTTTAACAAAATAGCTGTCTCCACTGGAAAGAGCATCAAGAACCAAATGAGGACCCGTCTTGAGCTGAATCACGCTGAACAGACCTCTGCGCTGTCATTGATTTTCTGGGAAGAAAAAAAATGCCTCTGGCTACTAAACCAAATTAGTAGTCACTGATGACCAATTATTTTGCCCCACTGTGAACGGAGAGGCGTACTAAAAATCCAGTTTGTCAGACCCAAGGCTCTCTTCTCAAACACCTTTCAACAAGCGTGTACCAAAAGTCCCTCAGAAGGTTCTGACGGCTTCCTGTTTTCTGCAAGTTCTCATTCTCCACAAAGTTTTAATGAGCTGCAGATATGATGATGGCCTGCCATAAAAGGAGCCCCTCTAATCTCAGTAGAGCACTATTTGGCAGAACACACAAATCACAGCTGTCAGAATTTATACACACATACACACAAAAAGTGTCAGCCTAATGTTTGCAAATTATAATTACCATTTCCCTTGCATGTCCCTGGTGCCTTCATTTTAGATGAATCCCAGCTCCGAGGTATCAGTTGCAAAAGCACTGAAGGCTCATATTGAGTGGAATAGATTTAGCTAGTTTGTAGCTCATTTAAGGCCTACACTGTTTTATTTTAATATGGTTAATACTTTATTATACTTTTTAACATTATTTTTACAGTAAAATAACCCATTAGAAGGCTGCGGGTTCTTTTCCGAGAGATTTCTGCCAAGATCAGCTACCCTATTGTATAACCAAGTTCACAGGAGCTTGTCATTTCAGTTGAATGTAGTTACAAGTCCTGTCTCTTGAAAGTAATTTAGCAGAGAATCTATTACAGAGACAGCAAATGTTCCAAGGGTAATAGTTTTGAAAATGTGCATAAATAAATGTTAAAATATTTAGGAAATGTCAACATTCAAAACCACTCCAAGAATTTGACTATAAAAGGAAGACGCCGATCCCCGCCCCCCCAGTTATAAATAATTTCTTCACATCACATCAAAACTTTTCTTTCCTCTTCTTCCCGTGGCAGCGCCCCTGCGCCAAACAAAAGGGATCCAAGTTGTTCTGAAAAAAGCTGAGTTTTAATCCACAATAAGTGGTTCTCGCTTGCCTTTTTCAACCCCCTCCCCACACCCTCTGTCCAGCATCTGCACACAAACCACAAAAGCAACAACAAAAGGCTGCCCAGTTCAGAACAGTGATATCTATGTTCAGCAATATGGACATGACCACGGAAAGAAGGAGGCTAGAAACAGGTCGTTGATTCTTGTTTTCAATTAATGCTAACGGGGAGTACATTTTTCCCAAGGTCGGCTGCAAATGGGATACTGCAGGACGGCCCAGATACTGTCCCATTGATATCAGGGCCAGAACTCCCACGGAGCATGGACTTCCCACTACATTTTTCCTGGTCCATATTACTGTAATGGTCTTTTTCTTATTTAACCCTTCCCTCACTTTTTCTCCAGACTTCTCAGAGGATCCTAGAAAAAACCAGAAGGTAGAGCATTACATAGATCAAACACCCTACTTAAGCACCACTTTAAGCATACAAGCCCCATCTGAAGTCAGTGGAATGATTTTGCCTTCTTTACGTTTCACATCAGCTTCCGTACTTCACTGGATCAGGACTTCAAGGTCATTAATCACAAGATGGGCAGGGGGGTGGAAATCACTGAAGAGGAGGCTCAGCCCAAACTTATCTTTTCAAGCCTTTGCTTGCAAACCAGCTGCGGACTCTAATCATTCACCCACCAGCTAGTCTATTGTGGATGATAAATTAGTCGCAGCCATGGAGATGCGAACACACATCCAGCTATTGCAAAGTTAATAACCACAGCCTATATTCAGAGCTTAGGTACCTACCATGCTTTCATCTTTAAACACACGTGTGCCATAGGGAAAAGCAAATCAGTGCTCATAGGAGGTCCTATTTTGATGGTGTTGGAGACTGAAGCCCTCGGTTTAGTAACAGAATATGCATAACAGAGTCACGGACAGCACAAAGTTCTCCCTCAGCCTGGGTCCTACATCCCAGCTGAGAAAAGTGAGGTATAGTGTAGGGAAGAAACTTAGTCCATGGGGAAGAGTGTTGCTGCTATAGGAAGACACTAGCCTGCACGAGCAAGGAGAGGAAGCCATCCCATTCAGATACAAAGATGGTGATCAGAGCCAGCACCAAGGGACATGGGCATGTCGAGTAACAGAGGACTGGATCACTACTCGGTTGCAGTTTCATCCCAATACAACCTTCTTATATACTGCAGCGCAAATGCCATCAGTGAGTTTCTGTTCCTGCGCCCATCTGATGCCTATGCTGGTGTTATATTAGCCACTTTCTAATGCCAACATACATATTTCCAGGGACTGTGGTTTCCACTAGATCCTCCAAGTAGTGCATGAAGAGGGTCAGCCAAGCAAACAAGTTACGGTGTGCAAATTTGGTTTTCTTTTAACCAGACCTGAGTTATGTGCACAGAGAAGCTGGCAAGAATCCCACAGGAGCCTGATCTTGTGCATAAAGGAAGCTGGGCACGTGATGGGACCAGACCTGTTTTGCGTCATTTCTTTTATTCCTTAATCAACAATTTGCCCAGCTTGGAATATAAAAACTGCCCGTCAGGGTGAGATTGAAAACCTAGGCCCAAGCCACTGTAATCTTTAGTATCTCGTCTGTGTAGTAACCAGTTGGCGAATCATTAGAATCAGCAGCTGATTTGTAAGCAAACACTCGAAAAGCCCTGCAGCATGTGATCTATGAAATGGTAGGTTTGTAGAAGGATGTCTTTTCTGATATGAATGGCCTCCTGGGATATATATTGCTAGATTGCACATCTAGTATCATTAGAAAACACGACCATAGATTAGGCTCTTCTGAAGCATGTGGCGGGCAATAATTAAGTAATAAAAGTCACCGCAGGGGTGAAGGAACAAGAAATAGAAGAGTTACTATTTGCATACGCACTGCTGGCATCCTCCTGCACTATTAAAAAATTCTCCAGGCACGAGTGGCATTTAAAAGCTGGTTGCGACTGATTGCAGATGGAGTCCTGCTGGAAACTGAGAGGCACAAGAAGAAACGATTGGTTGCACGGACCAGAGGACGTGCTCTCTCAACAGAATACAGTCTCCCGGCATAGGAGGAGAATGCAATAGCATCCCTGGTTGCTAGCTAATGGCACTAGCTCCTTGCAGTAAGTGCCATCTAGCAGTTGGCCTGCAGCAGCAGGGAAGACAGAGCATTCCTGTTGTATTAGTGACAGCGAAAGGCTTTGTACACTACAGATCTAGGCAGAGACATGCTGTAACAGGTTGCTGGCGGGGTGGAAGAATTCCTCAGAAGGACAGGGGCTGGGGGAAAAGGATGTGGAAAAATATTAAGCAGCAGATCCCCTTCATTTACCTGGACTTGCAGATTTTTAGTTTAATATTTGCTGCTGGAGGGGGGGAGGCACATTATGAAAGCATGCCAATGAACCAGCGAGCTGCCCTCGCAGCAAGGGCATTTTCTGCTTTAGTGTACCTCCTGTGGCTGTCCCCGTCCTTCGCTGTGGCTGGTGAAATCAAGCCTGCCCCACCTGCCGCAAAGGCATCAGGGGACACACGCACACAGCTCCGAGTCTAGCCTCACGCCATGTTGTGCGATGCCAGCTCGGTTTGGGCAGCCAGGAGAGCAGCTGAAAAGCCACTGCATTTTTACCTTTTTTATACTGCTGTTTGCCTAGGCCACATGGCACAGGCACGGCGCCAAGCCATGTCACATGCACACCGAACACGCAGCCTCTCCTCCGTGGCCGAGCCGTGTCACCGTTCTATCCAGCTGCAAGCAGCAACTGTGCTGAAACCTGGTCCAAAGCTGCATCAAATAACTGCAACTGTTGCAGTATTTAAGTCAGGTATTTTTCCTCTTAACATTTCAGGATACCACAAAAAGGTCAAAAGGTTTTCTGTCCCTTTGCCAACAATAAGAACATAATTTGAGAGAGGCAGAATGTAATTTGGAGGGTTGGAGAGGTCTGTTTAAAAACACTGCATTGAAGCTCCAAAGATCTGAGCTCAGTGCCTATCACTGCCACAGACCCGCTGCGTTGCCTTGATCGAGTCCTTCCAATCCCTTCTTCATCTGTAAATCTGTAAAATGGTCACAATAATCTGTCCTTGTTGTTCCCCTTTGTCTTTTCGATTTTGACCGCAAGTTCTCAAGGGCAACGTCTGCCTTTTATTTGTGTTTGTACAACGGCTAGTACCAAGGAGCGTGGATTGTACTTGGGGCCTATAGACATGACTCTTGTACAAATTACTATCTTTATGCCTTCCTACACCTGAATTTAAAACATAAAATCAGCGCTATCATAATGTTACCTCTTTACCTCCAGTTCTGTTTGTATTTCTGCTGCTTTTGTTAATGAACCAAGGAATCACATAAAAAGCCTGAAAGAGACTCTAAAATGCTAGGGATTGGAGATATACAATCTTCATGCCGAGATTCATTCCCGATGGCATCTTTGTACAGTTCCCATATCTAATTCAGTCTCTTCTCTATTCTAGTGGCAGCCGTTCAGGTCAGCAAGCGACTGAAATTTTGGGAAAAACCTTTGCTCAAATGCCATTTCCCTCCATCAGTGCAAGAAGGCAGGTGGTTTTGCTTTAACAGCCTGCCGCTCTGTGCACAAAGGGGTCATTTTTGTGATGGAATATGAAAAAGCTAGGCATGCAGGTTAATCAGTGTCCTCTCTCTGCCTCTGACAGCTGGGAGATCCTCCCAGGCGCTGGAATCACCCCCAGCTCAGCCCTTCTGCAGCCTGGCTCAGCTTCCTTGGTACAGGGAAGCAATAACAGACCTCAGGGTCTCCCGTCATGACACCTCACTCCCTTTATGTCCCCTTGTTAATTCTAGCACCGTGTTGTCAGCTTGAAGTGCAATGCAAGGCAGGACTGCTTGAGGCTTGTCAGGTCCAGGCTCACAGCTCTCGGATGCTGATGTGAAGGCTCACTTCACCTTTTGATCATTTCCCCCTCAGCTCCTGGGTTACCCATGAGGTTGCCTTAAGTCCAGAGAGCTAGAGAGCATGGTCTCTTCCAACTTCAGCCAGGTCTAGGATGAGGTGTTCATGCGATCCCTTCACCACAGCAGAGACCTGCACTGCGGAAAACCCGGCCGACCCACTCTTGCAGGCTGCAGGCACAAGCCTTTCTGGTCCTCAGCTGATGAACGTGCTAGAAAGCCGGTGCTCTATATTGGTTACGATGAGCGCCAAGTACCTAGGGGCTTGGAGGCAGGGAGAACCTGTGCAATACCCAACTACTGCAGGGCCCTCCAAACAAAATTAATTCCCATTTCTCAGAACTGCTGCTTCACCCACGGCTTAGTCGCTGCTTGCATCTCATCATCAGGAGCAGATAAATCCAAGTCTGGTCAAGGGGGCTAAACCTGAAAAGGATCTGACCCCAGTCTTGTTTTTATAGGCCTTCTACACCCATCTTCGACCTTCTCCAGCACAGGTACCAAGAAGTCTGGGTGGAACAACAGAGAGCAGCAGCTGCGGCCCGGCAAGCAGAGCAAAAAAAGGTAATAGTGCTTTGGATACGATTATTCATCACTTCTGGTCCTAAACTTGCATAACCTTGCTGTCTGTCATTGAACAGCTGTATCCAAGCTGGATGTATGCAGGGGGTTGGACTTGATGATCTGTTGAGGTCCCCTCTGACCCTGGCACCTAGGAATCTATGAATGATTCTGGCTGGAAGGAGTGGGGCATGTACACCCTTGCCCATCACAAGGTAGGGCCTGAGGCATAAGCCTCAGCCCCTAGCTGATCAAACAGGATCCATATTTGGATCTGAATAGACTCGAGCACCTCACCTATGCAGGTCTTTTTATAAATCCCTTTAGCTGGGCACTGCATTTTTAAGAGCATAAATATTTTTAAGACTCTGCCTCAAGGTGCCCTGGGTAACTGAAAAGCCCCATAGCAGCTAAGAGGAATGGGCCTACTACTACTCATTTTTTACTAAGGTCTGTTTTGCAGGAGTGTAA
>NW_017728925.1:12722596-12732122 GCF_001723895.1 Crocodylus porosus
GAAGCCATAGCATCAACGCAGATCAGGTTTAAAAAGTCACCTTATCTTTATCCTTCAAGGAATCGTATTCCTCACCTAGGCAGCCTCACCAAAACACAGACTAACCACAGAATATCCTAAAACATGTGCCAACCCATTTTACAAGTAAAGGCACCAGGCTCGATCTAGGTGTTACTTTGTCAGACTCCGGCAGTTGGAGAAGTTGTTAGTGTGTGAAACACAGGGCTATTAAAGCCAGCAGTGTTATGCTCACATTTAAAAAGCAGCCAACAACTGGTTTATTAGTTAATGGCTCATGAAAGAGTCAAGCTAATATGGTAATGACCAATTTCAATGAGATTATTGCTGTTACAAAGTATGCTTTATAGTTAAAGTGCAAGAATACAGTGTTTTTAATTAGCATCTATTTTATAGCTGCACAGTCTAGAATAGTGGAAAACATTCAGATCTATTAATGACTGATTTCTTATCCAGGAGAGCACCTATTGTGTTCTTTCCCTCCATGTTATCAAATTCCTGAAGTCTACAGTCACCTGCTGTTGAATTAAGGGCCACAAACCTACCTATGAGGCTCTACTTTGGAAACACAGAATCCCTGGAGTTTCATGGTGCAGCCAAAAATGCTTACACCCAGTCCCTTAGGTTATGAAAAAGCATCTCCAGTCCCTTAGGCTATGAACCCATAGGGTGTTACAAATAAAGCATGGCCAGGTCAGCCCAGTACTTGAATGAGGGGCAGTCAAAAATAAAATAAAATTTTAAAAAATCTGAGCACTGCAGGAAATGATGCAAGAACTCTTCCTTCAGCCTGTCGCAACCCACCTCCAGCAGAGTTTTGGACTTTGGGCTGATGGTGGTCATCATCCCTTTGGGAACAGAGGTCCTAACCACCAGCCATCATTGACACTGGTTTTTTGGGGTCACACCACCTCATCAACTCCTTGCGTCACGATGGGGCTGGCCGGGGCATTAGGGTGCTTCGGTGCAGGGGCTGCACTGGAGTAACCTTGTGCCCCAGCCAGCCCCTCCACAGCACGTTGAGTCAGGCCGGAGCAACCTCAGGCTGGCAAGCTGACTCCCCCTCCCGTGCCCCCTGTCAGCCAAGGCTGCTCCAACCCAGCTCAGCATGGTGTGGTCCCAGGTGCACGTGTAAACATGGTGCCCAGAAGCAATACACTCCGGCACTGTGTGCACCAGGGTTTATTGCAGTGCACTAATTTCACATATAGATGTGCCCAGTATCCCCTGTATTCAGTGACTGCCCCTAAAAGCCATCCTGCCAAAAAAGGATTTATCATCAGGGAATGGCTGCGATTCCTACAATGATCATTCTCTCGTGAAAAAAGTTCCAAAATTGCCACTGCATCTTGGTGGTAGCTCATCCTACACCATAGCCATTCAGTACAGCTGGCTTGTTTTTTCCATGGTTACCTGACACATCTTTGCCTTTAGTTGCAAAAGAAGAAAGTGTGCGAGACACATACCACCCTTCTCAGGAAGCACCCACCACCTGCGAAAGTGGACTCCCTGTGGCACCTGCCCCAGTTTCAGAAGGTGCGTATGACGCATAGTTAAAGTTCACAATAGACATGCATGCAACACTTGGAGCTTAAAAAGACAAAAAACAAACCAAGAGCAGATAACCCAGAGGGAAGGTTTTTAATCATCATATCACCGAGGTGGGCATTTTAAAACGGCCTTACCAGATGAGTGCATCTTTAGTACTAGCATCATCTCTTGAAGTTAGGATGCTCAAAAAGTGCAAGAGATGTTCCTGCAATGGTCATGAATTACTGTAGAGAAAATGGCCGTTTACAAAGCAGGCCATCTTGTTGGTTTGCACCATCAATAATTCATGCCATGCTGGGTTAATTTGGTTCAAGAAGTATTTTTACCCTGAGAATTAAAGACTTCCAGAAGACCTGCACTCTCAGCATTTCTCTAAACTGTCTGGTTGACAATCTTTTCCTCGAGATTGAATGGAAGGCCTGTTCAGGAACATGACACTTGCCTAAATTGATCCAGATCAGAGTCAAGCTTAAGATTGCACGTTCTAGCATGGGATCTGAACATCTTGCAGTATTAATCTGTGCATCCTGTTGTACTCTAGGGCACTCGTTTGAATTCTGGTATCTTTGTTTGTGGTGCAAAATACAGGGAAGCTGCAAGTAAAAAGCCAGGGGGCATTTTACAGACGAAGGGAAAAAGAGAGCTGGGCTGAGGCGGGGGCGGGGAAACAGCAGAAAAACCAAGAGCATCCGAGACCTGTGGGGAGTTTGCATGGCCAAAAAATATATATATCACATCTGGCATTGATAGATACCCCTGCAAAGAACCTCGCAGCCTTCTGAGCAGGCCCATTGTTTGGGGGTTATTTTTCGCCACTCTGTTGATTTTTAACTGCAGTTTAAACAACGCCGAGAATTTGCAGTTCCCTGAAGCTAATGTACTTGAACAAGTTGGAGAGTTTTGACCAAGAAATGTGTTTTGCAACACCTTGATGTATTCCTCTTATGCCCTGCCTAAGTCTGTCCTATTAGCATATGTCAGTAATCATTTATCCCAGCTGCCTGTCAGCATAGAGCTGCTGCTGCAGCTAGTGTCAGGGAAAGAACATGACCGATCGCTGTTAAACAGATTGTGTAAGTCACACGAGATCCTGGGGCGAGCCTCCTCTTTATAGCTCCTCTCACCCTGGACCTTTCCATCACTATTCATTTTTCAGACTCTCTCTCTGTTTCTCTTTTCCACTCTCCTCTGCTTTTTGTTTTGTCTGCACGTGTTTTGGGGTTTTTTTGAGAGAGTGCAGCTATGCCACCCCACTTCCCTGCTTTTCCTTCCTCTTCTCTCTCTGCTTGGCTCCTGCTTTGGCCTACTGGGACCCTTCCATCTGCAGCATCCAGGAAAGGAGGCTGAAGCCAATTTTCTGCAGAGGCACAGAGTTTCCATAATCTTTCCATTTCTTACAACATTAAATCGGAGAAGCTTATCCTTTCCTCAGCTGTAGATCGGATTGGGTGTCTATCTATACTAGAACTTATATCAAGAAATGCAGTACTCATCTGGGGTTCAGATTTTCCGCAGCTGGAAATTAAGTCATCCTGTTGTGTAGCCATGAATCTGTTCATCTCAATACAGCAATAGGAAGAGAACAGAGGAGGTGCACGCTTAGGCGATGAGGAGTTTCATGATGTCTTATGCCATATACTGCTACTCAATGCTTTGCAAGACCCTGGCCTTAAAATATGTTTCCTTTGTGAGCAGGTAAGTAAGTAGTAATGAAACAATTCAGGTAACATAAAGTAGCCAAACCAAACTGCACCTTGGTATCCGTCAGGGTTTGAAAAAGAGTTGGGTGAAGTTTGTTCACATTCTCCATCCCTATTAATTCCAGTCAGGATGGGAAGTTGCAGCAAGGGAGGTTAATTTGGAGAAAAAACTCTCTCACTAGGAAGGTGGTGAAGCACTGGAATGGGTTAGCTAGAGAGGGGGCGGACTCTCCATCCTTGGAGGCTTTTAAGGTCCAGCTTGACAAAGCCCTGGCTGGGATGATGTAGTTGGGGCTGGTCCTGCTTTCAGCAGGGGGATGGACTAGACGTGACCTCCTGAGGTCCCTTCACACCCTCGTTTTCCATGAAGGGACAATATTGGAATCGTACAAGGAAGTTCCCTCCTTGCATTTTTCACCAGGGCAAAATCAGATGCACCCGAACTTCAAACTGGGGTGCAAGATAGTTTTTTTGCACAGGCATTTGCTAAAATATTTGGCACAGCACAGAAAGGAAAGCTGCTAGTACTGTCCATTGCAGGCTGGTTTCATTTATCATCATACTACACCCAAAGACCACCTCAAAAGTGGCCAGCTCAGTGTTTGTTTCCCCATCTGCAAAATGGTTATAACAACACTTTATCCATCTCCCGGTGTGTGGGTTGGGTGGCAGAGAAGGCTGTACGGTTCGGCTCAGATTTTTACCAAGTCTTGAGACCCTCTGGTGGAAGGCACCGTGAATGCAGTGATGCTTGGGGCTGGCAGTGTTTTATAAGCAATCAGTCCTCAAATTCATCCTGAAGTAGATGTTTTAAATGATGCTAAGTCTAAGAAAGAAAGAATTTGCTTCAAGGAGTCACTGACAGATCCAGGAGTCCTAACTCAAGACTTCCTTGCTCTACACCTTGGGGTTTTTTTTCTACTGGCCCAACCAGTTCCTCCCACCAACAACTGGCTCCATTCTGGAATTCAGTTTGCTTTGAAGGCAACAGACTTGTTGACCCTTCGGATGATTTTCCAAATTTTTTTTTTTTTTTTGTACGAGTATCCAGTGAGTGATGAACAAGAGTTTCAAGTGCAGTGTGAGAGCTAATCATTTGATGACCCCTCCCTAACCCTCAGAAGAAGTTCTCAAAAGGTCAAATCCAGTCTAGTCTGGAAGAGACTTTGGTGACTGGAGAACTAGTGCAATGGCTTTGCAATAAAAACCAAGAGTGAAAGTTCAGCAGTGAAGGCCCAGATTCAGTAACATGCCACTAAGCACATGCTGATGCCTTGCTGACTGGGGGAAGCTTGTGTGTGCGCTTATATACGTTTCTGAATCAGGATCTGAGACACAAAGGGGTTTCCAGTCAAAGGAAAAGGAAAAACAGCCCAATGCCCGTTTAGCCTAAATGCCTCTTTAACATTTTGGAAGATGGTAGGGAAGGGAAAAAAGCATTAACACCTTAACACATAAACCATCTCCCACTGAGTTTAAGGTATGAAAGCTTACAAACAGAAGACATCCCTAGAGACCCGCAGCAAGAAGATAAGCAAGGTGAGGCATTCCTAATATTTCTGAGATAGAAACAAATGAGGGGAACTAAAAAACCCTTTCAGATTCTCCTTACCCATCAGAAAGGAGCAAAAAGTTCCCAGCACAAGTTTTTAAAATCTTTTGCAGATGTTCTTGAAGTCGAGGTAGTTGGAAGTCCTGTGCTACCGGCGGGTGTCATGCCTTTTCTCAATACATCTGGGGCAAACATCTGTATTGCAGAGCCGGTCAATACCAGGTATCACTGCTTTTCTGTTGTCTCATTTCAGGGACAAAGCATTAATCATGACCTCTGCATGGTATTAGTAATTGCAATTAATCACTGACACATGTTTTAACCCCTTCCCCGTTGTCAGTCACACTCCACTGATAAGCACTTTAGGGATCCGGATTCAAAGTCCAGTGAAGACGGTGAAAAGTCTCTCTCTGCTTTTGAGGCATTTTTTGGATCAGGCCTTTAAAATTTGAGCCTTCCATCTTTGAAGTCATGGGCGAAACTCCTGCACTCTTCATTGGGAGAAGTTTTCAGCTGCTTGGCATCGTGTTACCATAGTTAGCAAGTTATTACTTAGGTGATTCCCCAAGTCAAGCCTCCCTCCGTCATTAGAGAGGGGCTTCTCCCCTCCAGGTGGACTCAAAAAAATAAAATTAAATCAAGCTTACCTCCACATTCAAGACTCCTTTATATTCTTCACCAATAAAGAACTTGTAGGTTGATGGGTCCTCAAGCTTCTTATTATGAAAGGGAGAACTCTTCCCTAAAGCTGGGCCTGTCAGAGATCGATGATCTCACGTGTCCTTCCCCAGAAAACAGATGTTGAATCTGAATTCTGCCAGAAACAATTAAACACCTTTCCGACAAGAAGGAGCTCAAGATTTCTTGTGTCAACACAAATTTACCTGTATAAGCAATTGGAAAGTGAAGCTCTTCTAAAAATATTGCTTTAGTATCAGACAACTTCTCTCCTGAACCCTGAACAGAGCCGTTTCACGGTCAGGAGAGAGGGGGAGGATCTCCCAAGAGGATTATCTAACCAGAATAGACCGAAGGCTAAAACAAACACCTTCAGTGGTAGGGGCTGATGCTGCTAACAGATGTTCATCCCTTGCTTTAGTGTGTTCTGCCATGGGGGGCTGCACACTGGGGTAAGACGAGAAGATTTTTCTATCCCACAGAAGCTGGAGATTTCCCAAAGTCTCCCCTACTTTGCACCAAAAGGAATCCAAAACCCTTCAGAGATTTCTTGAAAAGCCAGAGAGACTTAACACCCCCAAAGACACACATGTACACAGACATACCCCTCACACAGGCACAGCCAACAGGATGGGGCAGTACAAGGTTTAAAAGTTTTTGCTACAGGGTTGACATCCCTTCCAATAAAAACATGCTGTTGTCTTCCTGAGCCTGTGTAAGATGGCTGTCAGTACGGATCTGTCTGTCTGCACAGGACTTTATTATTTTCAATGGATTTATCCCAATTGTAGCATAAGGCAAGATGCTGGCTGTTGTTTAGCAGCTGTATACCCTTAGGCTCACTTGAAGATCTGCGGCCGAGAAAACTTAGTTAAAAAAGAGTGTGTCCCCCTACTCACTTCTGATGCTTCAGAAGCATGTGTCCTCCTTTGGGGGAGGGAAACGAGAGGACCACAGCCCCACTCACTGGTGGCAGTGATGGGGCACACAATGAAAATCTTCCTCAAGACAATCACAAACTCCTCCAAGACCGTTTTAGGCTGGACATTAGGAAAAATTTCTTTACTGTCCGAGCCCCCAAGGCCTGGAACAGACTCCCTCCAGAAGTGTTGCAAGCACCTGCTCTGGACTCTTTTAAGAAACATTTGGATGTTTATCTTGCTGGGATCATTTGATCCTAGCTGACCTCCTGGCCCTGGGGCAGGGGGCTGGACTCGATCTTCCAAGGTCCTGTCCAGCCCTAGTGTCCATGAAATCTATGAAGACAATCTCTGATGCTCACACTCAAGGCTTAACACAGGGGCAGGCAATTATTTTGGGCGGAGGGCTGCTTACTGAGTTTTGGCAAGCCATCAAGGGCCGCATGACAGGCAGCCGGGGCAGATAAATGTTTAATTTTCTAAATTTTTTTTAGGGGCCCCGCGGGCTGGATAGAATGGCCTGGTGGGCTGCGTCTGGCCCACGGGCCGCATGTTGCCCGCCCCGGCTTAGCATATATTCTCCAACGTGCCTGGCAAACACTGAGCCTCATCTTGCCTTTATTTCACCAGGAGGCCACAATTTTGAAGTACCCTGTAGAGTGGGATCTTTCGTAAAGAAAGAATAACCCAAAACGATAATGATATTCATCTGCCAAGTGTATGAAGGTCAAAGAAGATCACTCACTCAGAGCTTCACGGTGATCTTCAGTGCCTTAGACTGGAGTCTACGCTGGATCCAGCGAGGCCCAACACATGGCTGCAAACTAGTGCCTGCTGGGGGTGGGGAGTGGAAGAAAACAAAGGAGCTTCGCTCTCTCTCACTAATTGCCTCTGCCCATTCTCTTCTGCGCCGAGGTTCTGACATTACATAGTCATTCAGTCACTAAAGTATAGACAAATTGACTATATTTTCATTTGGATTTCCGTTTCAGCCCCACTGCTTTGGAATAATGGCACATGCTATTAAGCTAAGCATTTGATTTACAAGCTTTCACTCACGGTACTGCTTGTTCTTACTTAACGTCTCGTTGTGGAAGGCTAACCCGGACTCCAGTCTCCTGGGCTCCCCCGGCTCTGCAGTCGCTGCCCGGCTTGCTGATATATACAGGGTAGTGGGGAGCCAGTGACACGCCAAGGTGCAGTTCATTAGCGAAAGTTGCTGAATTGTGGTATTTTTTTTTTTTTTATTTTATTTTTTTTACAAGACACAACCAGAAATTGCTCTCAGGTTAACCCCTTGCTTACCCCAACAGGAAGCTTCCACCTACCCACAGAAAGGAAAAGACATCACTCTCTCCCTCTCTCAGTTGCTTTCTTTGTAGTTATATTGCAGCTCCTAGATTCTGTTTGATTTTGGGGGTTTTTTGCTCGTGCAGCCGTTTCTTACCTGCAACCAATTTTACTTCTCACTAAAAATTTCCTAGGAAGTAAAGAGGCCAATTTCTAATGAGCTCAGGGAAAGCGATATAACCCCCTGCACTGAAAAACAGAACAGGTATATAGGTGATTATCTATAAGTCACATACGTGCACACGCAACATTCTGCAGAATACAGGGACCTTCCACCTCTGCACAGCCCCTGAACACCCGTCCCACAGTCTGTCCTTTGAGGACTGGGACCGACTTCTCAGGGGATAAACAGGGATCAATCCCTCAGGAAAATCATTCATTGAAACATGCAGACCAAGCCCCTGGCCCATTGCCAGTGTCCCCTATGCTCCTCATTCACCCAACGCAGCTGGTTCTTTGCATGAATGAGGGTCATTGTTTGCCATGTGTAGAGTTATCCAGAACCGTCGCTTCAGATTCGGGGAGGGGAGTGGCAAAAGAAACACAACACTGCACCAATCCTGACTGACGCTGCCACAACATAAATGCTTAATAATTAAGTTGGCATGTCAATAGGCCAAAGCTGGCCAGCCTAGTCTGAGTCCTGTTGGTCTGAATCCAGAATGACGGTCCATTTCAGTGGAGTTATTCAACTTCTGCAGCAAGGCAAGAGAGCAGAATCAACCCTTGCACATCAGAGCAAGTGCACCCACTCTGTGTCATGGACACGCATTCATTTCCCTTTACTCGGTAGAGGTTTGAGCTCAAAAATCAGCACGCAGGCTGCTTTCCAGGGAGAACATTCTTGTTTACTTGACCAAAAAAAATAAAGAAATTTTTATATATATTAAAAAAAACAAAAAAAACCAAAAAAAACCCCATAGCAACTTTGGACAGCACATTTGTCAACATGTACTACTTTCCCAAACAGATAAAACAAGCTACGCTCAATATGCTATATGAATAAGCGATAAGCAATTGACAAGCAAGTGTTAGGATACCTTGGCAAAAGACTTAATTTGCAACCTAGCACAAAATCAAAGACTCTGTCAACGGATGAGCAGCTTTCCTCGAATATGCCTTGCATTACCTGAGAAAGCACTGTCAGGTAAATTTCCAGTGAAAGTAATTAAGAAATCCCCACTGTATAAACTTTGCAGCAAAATTCTGGGCTCCAGAATTTGATTCTCACTGGGGATCTGATACCTGCTCACAGTCTGATCTCTCATAAAAATTAACAGTTGAGGTTTAACATGCATGCATACACACACACACTCTCTCAACGTGTTTTTTTTCCCCCTTAATGCTGCACCTCTATCTTTGTCTAAGGAACTGAACTGACAAGCACAGCTCATGTAATCTTGCTATTGTTGCCTTGTCAGAAATGCCTTAGACTGTGCTTAAGTAACCAGTGTTTGATACACAGAATACACAGTAGGCTAGCTTTATAGATATGGCATTTATCTTCACAGCTATGAGGAGGACAGAAAAACTTCACAAATTCCGAACGTTATAAAACTTGTCTCCTGGGGGCCCGGAGCAGGCTTCAAGAATAAAGTAATGGGCAAAAGTGCTTCCCGGCACTAGGTTTCCCATTCAAGTCCAGCTCAGGTTGCAATGTTGACTGACCAAGACTCAACAGCATCAGGTGCCCTAAGCAAAATGAGTTTGGCAGGTCTCAGACTGGCTTCTAGTAGAGAGAAAACCATAGCAAATGC
>NW_017728925.1:12732133-12752537 GCF_001723895.1 Crocodylus porosus
TACCACCCTTCTCAGGAAGCACCCACCACCTGCGAAAGTGGACTCCCTGTGGCACCTGCCCCAGTTTCAGAAGGTGCGTATGACGCATAGTTAAAGTTCACAATAGACATGCATGCAACACTTGGAGCTTAAAAAGACAAAAAACAAACCAAGAGCAGATAACCCAGAGGGAAGGTTTTTAATCATCATATCACCGAGGTGGGCATTTTAAAACGGCCTTACCAGATGAGTGCATCTTTAGTACTAGCATCATCTCTTGAAGTTAGGATGCTCAAAAAGTGCAAGAGATGTTCCTGCAATGGTCATGAATTACTGTAGAGAAAATGGCCGTTTACAAAGCAGGCCATCTTGTTGGTTTGCACCATCAATAATTCATGCCATGCTGGGTTAATTTGGTTCAAGAAGTATTTTTACCCTGAGAATTAAAGACTTCCAGAAGACCTGCACTCTCAGCATTTCTCTAAACTGTCTGGTTGACAATCTTTTCCTCGAGATTGAATGGAAGGCCTGTTCAGGAACATGACACTTGCCTAAATTGATCCAGATCAGAGTCAAGCTTAAGATTGCACGTTCTAGCATGGGATCTGAACATCTTGCAGTATTAATCTGTGCATCCTGTTGTACTCTAGGGCACTCGTTTGAATTCTGGTATCTTTGTTTGTGGTGCAAAATACAGGGAAGCTGCAAGTAAAAAGCCAGGGGGCATTTTACAGACGAAGGGAAAAAGAGAGCTGGGCTGAGGCGGGGGCGGGGAAACAGCAGAAAAACCAAGAGCATCCGAGACCTGTGGGGAGTTTGCATGGCCAAAAAATATATATATCACATCTGGCATTGATAGATACCCCTGCAAAGAACCTCGCAGCCTTCTGAGCAGGCCCATTGTTTGGGGGTTATTTTTCGCCACTCTGTTGATTTTTAACTGCAGTTTAAACAACGCCGAGAATTTGCAGTTCCCTGAAGCTAATGTACTTGAACAAGTTGGAGAGTTTTGACCAAGAAATGTGTTTTGCAACACCTTGATGTATTCCTCTTATGCCCTGCCTAAGTCTGTCCTATTAGCATATGTCAGTAATCATTTATCCCAGCTGCCTGTCAGCATAGAGCTGCTGCTGCAGCTAGTGTCAGGGAAAGAACATGACCGATCGCTGTTAAACAGATTGTGTAAGTCACACGAGATCCTGGGGCGAGCCTCCTCTTTATAGCTCCTCTCACCCTGGACCTTTCCATCACTATTCATTTTTCAGACTCTCTCTCTGTTTCTCTTTTCCACTCTCCTCTGCTTTTTGTTTTGTCTGCACGTGTTTTGGGGTTTTTTTGAGAGAGTGCAGCTATGCCACCCCACTTCCCTGCTTTTCCTTCCTCTTCTCTCTCTGCTTGGCTCCTGCTTTGGCCTACTGGGACCCTTCCATCTGCAGCATCCAGGAAAGGAGGCTGAAGCCAATTTTCTGCAGAGGCACAGAGTTTCCATAATCTTTCCATTTCTTACAACATTAAATCGGAGAAGCTTATCCTTTCCTCAGCTGTAGATCGGATTGGGTGTCTATCTATACTAGAACTTATATCAAGAAATGCAGTACTCATCTGGGGTTCAGATTTTCCGCAGCTGGAAATTAAGTCATCCTGTTGTGTAGCCATGAATCTGTTCATCTCAATACAGCAATAGGAAGAGAACAGAGGAGGTGCACGCTTAGGCGATGAGGAGTTTCATGATGTCTTATGCCATATACTGCTACTCAATGCTTTGCAAGACCCTGGCCTTAAAATATGTTTCCTTTGTGAGCAGGTAAGTAAGTAGTAATGAAACAATTCAGGTAACATAAAGTAGCCAAACCAAACTGCACCTTGGTATCCGTCAGGGTTTGAAAAAGAGTTGGGTGAAGTTTGTTCACATTCTCCATCCCTATTAATTCCAGTCAGGATGGGAAGTTGCAGCAAGGGAGGTTAATTTGGAGAAAAAACTCTCTCACTAGGAGGGTGGTGAAGCACTGGAATGGGTTAGCTAGAGAGGGGGCGGACTCTCCATCCTTGGAGGCTTTTAAGGTCCAGCTTGACAAAGCCCTGGCTGGGATGATGTAGTTGGGGCTGGTCCTGCTTTCAGCAGGGGGATGGACTAGACGTGACCTCCTGAGGTCCCTTCACACCCTCGTTTTCCATGAAGGGACAATATTGGAATCGTACAAGGAAGTTCCCTCCTTGCATTTTTCACCAGGGCAAAATCAGATGCACCCGAACTTCAAACTGGGGTGCAAGATAGTTTTTTTGCACAGGCATTTGCTAAAATATTTGGCACAGCACAGAAAGGAAAGCTGCTAGTACTGTCCATTGCAGGCTGGTTTCATTTATCATCATACTACACCCAAAGACCACCTCAAAAGTGGCCAGCTCAGTGTTTGTTTCCCCATCTGCAAAATGGTTATAACAACACTTTATCCATCTCCCGGTGTGTGGGTTGGGTGGCAGAGAAGGCTGTACGGTTCGGCTCAGATTTTTACCAAGTCTTGAGACCCTCTGGTGGAAGGCACCGTGAATGCAGTGATGCTTGGGGCTGGCAGTGTTTTATAAGCAATCAGTCCTCAAATTCATCCTGAAGTAGATGTTTTAAATGATGCTAAGTCTAAGAAAGAAAGAATTTGCTTCAAGGAGTCACTGACAGATCCAGGAGTCCTAACTCAAGACTTCCTTGCTCTACACCTTGGGGTTTTTTTTCTACTGGCCCAACCAGTTCCTCCCACCAACAACTGGCTCCATTCTGGAATTCAGTTTGCTTTGAAGGCAACAGACTTGTTGACCCTTCGGATGATTTTCCAAATTTTTTTTTTTTTTTTGTACGAGTATCCAGTGAGTGATGAACAAGAGTTTCAAGTGCAGTGTGAGAGCTAATCATTTGATGACCCCTCCCTAACCCTCAGAAGAAGTTCTCAAAAGGTCAAATCCAGTCTAGTCTGGAAGAGACTTTGGTGACTGGAGAACTAGTGCAATGGCTTTGCAATAAAAACCAAGAGTGAAAGTTCAGCAGTGAAGGCCCAGATTCAGTAACATGCCACTAAGCACATGCTGATGCCTTGCTGACTGGGGGAAGCTTGTGTGTGCGCTTATATACGTTTCTGAATCAGGATCTGAGACACAAAGGGGTTTCCAGTCAAAGGAAAAGGAAAAACAGCCCAATGCCCGTTTAGCCTAAATGCCTCTTTAACATTTTGGAAGATGGTAGGGAAGGGAAAAAAGCATTAACACCTTAACACATAAACCATCTCCCACTGAGTTTAAGGTATGAAAGCTTACAAACAGAAGACATCCCTAGAGACCCGCAGCAAGAAGATAAGCAAGGTGAGGCATTCCTAATATTTCTGAGATAGAAACAAATGAGGGGAACTAAAAAACCCTTTCAGATTCTCCTTACCCATCAGAAAGGAGCAAAAAGTTCCCAGCACAAGTTTTTAAAATCTTTTGCAGATGTTCTTGAAGTCGAGGTAGTTGGAAGTCCTGTGCTACCGGCGGGTGTCATGCCTTTTCTCAATACATCTGGGGCAAACATCTGTATTGCAGAGCCGGTCAATACCAGGTATCACTGCTTTTCTGTTGTCTCATTTCAGGGACAAAGCATTAATCATGACCTCTGCATGGTATTAGTAATTGCAATTAATCACTGACACATGTTTTAACCCCTTCCCCGTTGTCAGTCACACTCCACTGATAAGCACTTTAGGGATCCGGATTCAAAGTCCAGTGAAGACGGTGAAAAGTCTCTCTCTGCTTTTGAGGCATTTTTTGGATCAGGCCTTTAAAATTTGAGCCTTCCATCTTTGAAGTCATGGGCGAAACTCCTGCACTCTTCATTGGGAGAAGTTTTCAGCTGCTTGGCATCGTGTTACCATAGTTAGCAAGTTATTACTTAGGTGATTCCCCAAGTCAAGCCTCCCTCCGTCATTAGAGAGGGGCTTCTCCCCTCCAGGTGGACTCAAAAAAATAAAATTAAATCAAGCTTACCTCCACATTCAAGACTCCTTTATATTCTTCACCAATAAAGAACTTGTAGGTTGATGGGTCCTCAAGCTTCTTATTATGAAAGGGAGAACTCTTCCCTAAAGCTGGGCCTGTCAGAGATCGATGATCTCACGTGTCCTTCCCCAGAAAACAGATGTTGAATCTGAATTCTGCCAGAAACAATTAAACACCTTTCCGACAAGAAGGAGCTCAAGATTTCTTGTGTCAACACAAATTTACCTGTATAAGCAATTGGAAAGTGAAGCTCTTCTAAAAATATTGCTTTAGTATCAGACAACTTCTCTCCTGAACCCTGAACAGAGCCGTTTCACGGTCAGGAGAGAGGGGGAGGATCTCCCAAGAGGATTATCTAACCAGAATAGACCGAAGGCTAAAACAAACACCTTCAGTGGTAGGGGCTGATGCTGCTAACAGATGTTCATCCCTTGCTTTAGTGTGTTCTGCCATGGGGGGCTGCACACTGGGGTAAGACGAGAAGATTTTTCTATCCCACAGAAGCTGGAGATTTCCCAAAGTCTCCCCTACTTTGCACCAAAAGGAATCCAAAACCCTTCAGAGATTTCTTGAAAAGCCAGAGAGACTTAACACCCCCAAAGACACACATGTACACAGACATACCCCTCACACAGGCACAGCCAACAGGATGGGGCAGTACAAGGTTTAAAAGTTTTTGCTACAGGGTTGACATCCCTTCCAATAAAAACATGCTGTTGTCTTCCTGAGCCTGTGTAAGATGGCTGTCAGTACGGATCTGTCTGTCTGCACAGGACTTTATTATTTTCAATGGATTTATCCCAATTGTAGCATAAGGCAAGATGCTGGCTGTTGTTTAGCAGCTGTATACCCTTAGGCTCACTTGAAGATCTGCGGCCGAGAAAACTTAGTTAAAAAAGAGTGTGTCCCCCTACTCACTTCTGATGCTTCAGAAGCATGTGTCCTCCTTTGGGGGAGGGAAACGAGAGGACCACAGCCCCACTCACTGGTGGCAGTGATGGGGCACACAATGAAAATCTTCCTCAAGACAATCACAAACTCCTCCAAGACCGTTTTAGGCTGGACATTAGGAAAAATTTCTTTACTGTCCGAGCCCCCAAGGCCTGGAACAGACTCCCTCCAGAAGTGTTGCAAGCACCTGCTCTGGACTCTTTTAAGAAACATTTGGATGTTTATCTTGCTGGGATCATTTGATCCTAGCTGACCTCCTGGCCCTGGGGCAGGGGGCTGGACTCGATCTTCCAAGGTCCTGTCCAGCCCTAGTGTCCATGAAATCTATGAAGACAATCTCTGATGCTCACACTCAAGGCTTAACACAGGGGCAGGCAATTATTTTGGGCGGAGGGCTGCTTACTGAGTTTTGGCAAGCCATCAAGGGCCGCATGACAGGCAGCCGGGGCAGATAAATGTTTAATTTTCTAAATTTTTTTTAGGGGCCCCGCGGGCTGGATAGAATGGCCTGGTGGGCTGCGTCTGGCCCACGGGCCGCATGTTGCCCGCCCCGGCTTAGCATATATTCTCCAACGTGCCTGGCAAACACTGAGCCTCATCTTGCCTTTATTTCACCAGGAGGCCACAATTTTGAAGTACCCTGTAGAGTGGGATCTTTCGTAAAGAAAGAATAACCCAAAACGATAATGATATTCATCTGCCAAGTGTATGAAGGTCAAAGAAGATCACTCACTCAGAGCTTCACGGTGATCTTCAGTGCCTTAGACTGGAGTCTACGCTGGATCCAGCGAGGCCCAACACATGGCTGCAAACTAGTGCCTGCTGGGGGTGGGGAGTGGAAGAAAACAAAGGAGCTTCGCTCTCTCTCACTAATTGCCTCTGCCCATTCTCTTCTGCGCCGAGGTTCTGACATTACATAGTCATTCAGTCACTAAAGTATAGACAAATTGACTATATTTTCATTTGGATTTCCGTTTCAGCCCCACTGCTTTGGAATAATGGCACATGCTATTAAGCTAAGCATTTGATTTACAAGCTTTCACTCACGGTACTGCTTGTTCTTACTTAACGTCTCGTTGTGGAAGGCTAACCCGGACTCCAGTCTCCTGGGCTCCCCCGGCTCTGCAGTCGCTGCCCGGCTTGCTGATATATACAGGGTAGTGGGGAGCCAGTGACACGCCAAGGTGCAGTTCATTAGCGAAAGTTGCTGAATTGTGGTATTTTTTTTTTTTTTATTTTATTTTTTTTACAAGACACAACCAGAAATTGCTCTCAGGTTAACCCCTTGCTTACCCCAACAGGAAGCTTCCACCTACCCACAGAAAGGAAAAGACATCACTCTCTCCCTCTCTCAGTTGCTTTCTTTGTAGTTATATTGCAGCTCCTAGATTCTGTTTGATTTTGGGGGTTTTTTGCTCGTGCAGCCGTTTCTTACCTGCAACCAATTTTACTTCTCACTAAAAATTTCCTAGGAAGTAAAGAGGCCAATTTCTAATGAGCTCAGGGAAAGCGATATAACCCCCTGCACTGAAAAACAGAACAGGTATATAGGTGATTATCTATAAGTCACATACGTGCACACGCAACATTCTGCAGAATACAGGGACCTTCCACCTCTGCACAGCCCCTGAACACCCGTCCCACAGTCTGTCCTTTGAGGACTGGGACCGACTTCTCAGGGGATAAACAGGGATCAATCCCTCAGGAAAATCATTCATTGAAACATGCAGACCAAGCCCCTGGCCCATTGCCAGTGTCCCCTATGCTCCTCATTCACCCAACGCAGCTGGTTCTTTGCATGAATGAGGGTCATTGTTTGCCATGTGTAGAGTTATCCAGAACCGTCGCTTCAGATTCGGGGAGGGGAGTGGCAAAAGAAACACAACACTGCACCAATCCTGACTGACGCTGCCACAACATAAATGCTTAATAATTAAGTTGGCATGTCAATAGGCCAAAGCTGGCCAGCCTAGTCTGAGTCCTGTTGGTCTGAATCCAGAATGACGGTCCATTTCAGTGGAGTTATTCAACTTCTGCAGCAAGGCAAGAGAGCAGAATCAACCCTTGCACATCAGAGCAAGTGCACCCACTCTGTGTCATGGACACGCATTCATTTCCCTTTACTCGGTAGAGGTTTGAGCTCAAAAATCAGCACGCAGGCTGCTTTCCAGGGAGAACATTCTTGTTTACTTGACCAAAAAAAATAAAGAAATTTTTATATATATTAAAAAAAACAAAAAAAACCAAAAAAAACCCCATAGCAACTTTGGACAGCACATTTGTCAACATGTACTACTTTCCCAAACAGATAAAACAAGCTACGCTCAATATGCTATATGAATAAGCGATAAGCAATTGACAAGCAAGTGTTAGGATACCTTGGCAAAAGACTTAATTTGCAACCTAGCACAAAATCAAAGACTCTGTCAACGGATGAGCAGCTTTCCTCGAATATGCCTTGCATTACCTGAGAAAGCACTGTCAGGTAAATTTCCAGTGAAAGTAATTAAGAAATCCCCACTGTATAAACTTTGCAGCAAAATTCTGGGCTCCAGAATTTGATTCTCACTGGGGATCTGATACCTGCTCACAGTCTGATCTCTCATAAAAATTAACAGTTGAGGTTTAACATGCATGCATACACACACACACTCTCTCAACGTGTTTTTTTTCCCCCTTAATGCTGCACCTCTATCTTTGTCTAAGGAACTGAACTGACAAGCACAGCTCATGTAATCTTGCTATTGTTGCCTTGTCAGAAATGCCTTAGACTGTGCTTAAGTAACCAGTGTTTGATACACAGAATACACAGTAGGCTAGCTTTATAGATATGGCATTTATCTTCACAGCTATGAGGAGGACAGAAAAACTTCACAAATTCCGAACGTTATAAAACTCGTCTCCTGGGGGCCCGGAGCAGGCTTCAAGAATAAAGTAATGGGCAAAAGTGCTTCCCGGCACTAGGTTTCCCATTCAAGTCCAGCTCAGGTTGCAATGTTGACTGACCAAGACTCAACAGCATCAGGTGCCCTAAGCAAAACGAGTTTGGCAAGTCTCAGACTGGCTTCTAGTAGAGAGAAAACCATAGCAAATGCTACCTTGAGTTCTAGCAGCTACCCGTGGTGGAAGCTTAAAAGCCTCTGTGACAAGCAGGATATGAAAACCTAAAGGTACAGCAGAGGCACTAAACACTGAATGGGCCAGGGGACCCTGAACTGCCTTTTTCTCCTTTAGGCGTGAACTCTCCAGATCGGGGTTGGGGAAAGGCAAGGGAATTGATTGCTGCCTGTGCCAAATTTGTTCTGCTGGTAGATGCAGGACTCCCACCCCATTGCTGTCACCAACATTAAAGTTGAAAATGCCTTTCTTCTCAGGCAGCTTGGCCCATTAGAGGCTGGTATTACACTCGGTACAGCAACACTGATCACAACCCTTGTCATTCACCTGTCCACGGTTCTGGTAACCTCACGGATCCAGTTTGTACCAGGCTCCATCTCCGCGCGCGTGCCATACCTAGTCACTTCTCCACTGTGCCACTAAGCACTCAGCGGGACTTCTCAGATGTTCACCTTTCCATTCAGTACCTGCTATACTGTGCCTTTGACTTTGCATGCAGTTCTTCCAGATCCTGCGTGTATATCGGTGAAAGGAGAGCAGGGGAAAAATCCAGAAGTTTTTTTTTTTGTTTTGTTTGTAGGAGAAAAAGTTTCTCTCTCCTTTTACTCAGAGATGGCCTCAACTCAGAACCAGAATCCAACACCCCCAAACTGCATGGCATTCATCTGCAGCTGCTCCACTTCTGTTATCTCCATGGGGAGTCGAAACAGACTGCTAGATCCAAACACACACCTTGAACTTAGCCCAGGCCAGGTCATTTTCTTCTCTCCTTAATGAAAACCCATTTTAAAAATTGCTTTCCTCCCACATTTTATTTATTAAAAACCTCAAAAAGCCACCCACACCGTACAACTTGAATGCTGGAAGGAGATACCAACCTGATAGCCCTTGAGAAGGAAGACTGCGAAAGCACCACAGAGTACAGGGGAGCCAAGATGGTGAGAAGGCCAGGTCAGGACACACGCAGTCAAACCCAGCCTCCACATAGACGACCAACAAGGGCTGACAACAAGGACCTGTTTGATGCCATTCCCACCCTGTGGACGCTTGTCCATAAGAAAACGGACAGATCCCCAATTTGCCGTCAATGCCCTGCTGCAAACAGAATGAAAACACTCTTCAACTCTTCCCTTCTTTGCGTGTGCTGTTCTGTCACAACTTATACCACAAATCCATACCTTCTGTATGGCACACGCCCTTCCCACAAACCCCTTCAGCTTTCAAGTGCTGAAGCTGCTTGCCGACCGACGTGCTGGACAAGGGAGCCGGTTTTCCAGTCCCATTGATCCCCTGGAGCTTCAGAGGCTGTTAAAATACAGCAGTCAGGGATGTAACCGTGGGCTCAGCACCACCCCCAAGCCTTGGACTACCAGTAACTGGGGGTGTAATGGGATGGATTGCACTGCACACACCCTCTTTCTTATCCTCTTCCAACGCAACCATTATTTGCCACCGATGGGTTACATAAACCATTGGTCCAGCTAAGCGCGGCAGCTTCTATGCTGTATTAGCGTAGAAGTTAGCAGCTCCAGTCTGCTCCTATACTTGCCAGGGTAAGGCATATGCCTGGATCATGGTTCAAGGGGGTGAATGAGTTTCCCCAAACCCTTTTGGCTTCTTACCCAAGAGCAAATGGCCAGTGACTCTTGTTGTCCATCTAGAAACATCCTACAAGGTCCTAATTTTCAGAAAGGGCCCTAGCATCAGTTTGCTCCAAGGTATATTAAAGCCAGGCAGCCAAAAATCACCAACTTTTTTTTTTTTTTTTAATTCTTTGTGTTTTTGAAGCAAAATAATCGCTTCCCCCAACATCCATTTCATCTTTTCCTCCCTGCATTTCCCTTCTCAATTAGAAAAGGAAGAAAGGAAACAACCCTCAGTTTAAATCAGGCATGTTAACCACTCTTCCTGCAGTGAAAGGCATGGTATTTATAACCCTAATAATCCTACACACACCCTCCAAGTTTGGCTCAGCTGTGGACAGAATAACGTCTGTTTTAAAAATACCTACCTCGCTCTGTAACTTGTCATAGCATTTGTTGACAACCCTATTGAAAGCAGATCTCAATGTGACTGTGAAGGATCTTTCAGTACCTCTTTCTCTTTCCCAGACAGTTTTTGAAAGGGAGGGGAAGGGAAGGAAAAAAAAAAAAAGCCAAAAAGAAAAAAAAAAAAAGCCATCAATACAGGGGGAAAAAGGCATCAGCAGCCAGCATCGGCTGATGAGGCTCCTCACCTGGGCCCTCAGCGCACCGCCTCCAATTAAATCAAAATGGTTTGTTTTTAATGGTCTTTTACACTGACAAGTGGGCTATCATTCCAGGCCCAGATAGCTGTCAGGGAGCTGAGGCAAATCCTCCGTTGATAATGCCCAATGCTTCCAATTAGGAGCCGAGGCCGCTCCTGGCGCGCTAACGATTCCCCAGCCTCCCCCTAGGCCCCTTCGGCGCTGGCTGTTTCGTCTTCCCTCCTCCTCCACCGCAAATTACTGACACAAAACGGAGGCGCCCTGGCGTCTCCTCACCACGCCAGGCCCGGGCCCTGTTGGGTTTAATGAGGCGATGGAAGTTTTTGCGGCTCTTTCGCTAAATTCTTTTCTTGTTTGACAGCTGCTTGAGTGTTGACCTTATAAAAGATTTAGTGTTTCTCATTATTTTCTGTCAAGCTTCACAAGTGATGGCTTCACGGAAATCATTTGCATCTAGATGTGTATGCGCGCTTGCACGTGCGTGTGTCTGCATGGGGATGCTCTACACAGTATGCGGAGGGGTGGTTGTGCACCTGGCTCCTATATTGTGCCGCATTTCCCATTCCTTCCCCCCCGCCTTAAAAATCTACGAGCTTGATGTTGTTGTTGTGTGCTGTTTTAAAGGGGGGGAAAGATAAGAAAGAAAGAGACAACTTGAAAGACTCGGTTTGTTGGGACCTTGTAAATGAGGAACAGGTTTTTGTACGACGCGTACAAGCCATTTTCCTATGTCACTGGCAAAAATGACTCAGGCACACCCGCGCTGGGAAAACCAGGCTGAGTTCAGGGGCGGTGCTCAAGTGAAAACTTACACAAGGCTTGGAAGCTTTTGCTCCACAAGCATAGCGCTTCAGGTCGATAGTGTATATTAAAAATAGGGAACAGAGCATAGTTTCCTTGCAACCACGTGCAGAACCCTTCAGAGCGGTGAGGGAGACGTCTTGATGACATTTTACTAGGACCCCTTTGTAGTTTATTCACAAGCGTGTTTACAAGCCAAACTGAATCATTCAGTTATGCAAGTTAAATATTCAGTCACTCTCCCAAGCAGCTCTGGTGTACCTGTGCCTAAGTTAGCTGATCCTCCGCATCACTTTGCACACGCAAAGTGCTGAACAGGAATTATACATTGAGATTTCTGGGAAACAGAAAGGTTTAGCACACCTCTTTGCTTTTCACTTAACTCACAACTCCCAGATCCTCTGCTGAGTTCAGTAGACAGCTGCCCATTTATACCATGTGGAAGGTCTGCTCTACACCGAGTGTTTTGGTCTTGTCACATCTTGCATACCATTTATCAGTCCCCCATCCGGACTGCCTTTATTACAGGGATTTTCACACTGGTATACCGATGACTGGCAGGTTTCCCTTTTCTATAACAGTAAGTTGAGCTAGGCAATCTACGGGGAAGTAGCACACGCACATATATATGCACACACACTAATTTTTTTTAGATGTACGAATTTTCCCCCTGCAACTGTGGGAAGCAAGGTCAGATGTTAATGCATCCCAGCTGCGAACATCTCACGGAGATTTTTTATGAGACTTGACATGAAAGTGTTGTTTCTGGATTAACACAGTTGATTTTAATTAGGGGAGCTGAAAACAAGGCCAACTTCAAAACCCTACAAGAGAACCCGCAGGCCTGTGCAGTCCGAAAAGCATTCAAGGACATTAGCACCCCGTCACCCGATTTGCTTCACTTGGCATATCAAACGTATAACTTTGGTATGGTAGTTCAAACCCTGCTGGAATAATGGTGCAGATTATCAGACGTCTCTAGGGAGATGCCTTTTGGTTAATCACTTAAAATAAGAATTAGACACAAATCACAGATTAGAAATCGCACCGCTTGGCACCGACTTCCTACACCAACCTCTGACCTCCCACCACCCCTGTCCTGACTAATTACTGGCTGGGGACTCAGCCATACTTCTCAAGGTTCCCTCATTATGAGAAGCCCTCTCATTTAAAAAAAAAAAAAAAAAATTGCCCCCTGGTTTACACCTGGTGTCTCCCACTTATTCATACTGAGGTCAGAAGCCATGGATTGTGTGCAACTTTGGAGAAGGCACTGCTAAGTTTCCTTATTGTCTCCTGTTTCTGTGTTTGCTTCACAGTAGGGTACTAGCTCTGTGCAAAGTCGCCAGGTGAGCTTGTCAGTAAGCTCCCGGTGTCTTCCCTTAGGACTCTAAATATGGCCCAACAGAGCATTGTCCTCCAAGTTGTCTCATGCTACATCCGTAGGTCTGCAAGTAGTGTCCTACTGCCAGTGAAAATTGAATGCACTTCTGTGTGGTCACTGGAAATCTGTAAGGCTCACTGAAATGACACCATTGTCCTCACATATGAGTAGAGTTGCCAAAAATGTTCAGCACTGGCCCAGCTCTGCTATTGAAGTCAATGATACAAGTCCTCCGATCTTTGACTCTTGGCCTGACTCTGCTCCCAACATCACTTTGGTGAATCCTAGAGTCTGAACCTCTGACTCCGGAAAGAAAAGACTGTTTTTTTCCCCCCCTTGGAGACCTGAAGAAGGGTATTTCATACTGAAAGCTTGCCTGTATATATCCTCCCAACAATACAACTGGTCCAATAAGAGATATCACCCACAAAAATCCTTGCCTTTCTGAAATTTCAGTCACTGTCTTAAGAGAAAAAATAATTACTGTAAAGATTCTTGGTTCTCTCCCTCTTATTTTTAAACTCAGAGAGAGAATTACTGCTTTACTTATAGCTATGTGAAAGCAATTGGTGTAGCCATCATTTTCAGAACCGACTATCAGCAGTAAAGCATCAAGTTTCCTATTTAATACATTCCTTATTTGTAATAGTACTGAACATCTAAACATGCCCTCGGCCTGTCTTGTCTTTTTAGCCCATAAGGTCTTGAGGGCAAAGACTATTTCATAGTGTATATACACAGGGCTATCTGAATATACACGTGCAGATATCCTGTCTATATTTGCTCTGCGTGTGTATACAGATCTACCCCGTCACTACCACAACGCACCCCAAAAGTCACAGGAACTAACGTGATATAACCCACACACTGATCCCTCCTGTTCTGCTCTACCCCATTCTCCAAGTCTGTGTCTTCACAACAGAGCGGTCTCTGAAGCAATGTTTATACAGCACCTAGCAGAATGAGGCCCTGATCCTGGCCAACTCAGGTACCATCGTAACAGCATTTCCTGGTGACCGCAATGAGAAGTGTAAGTGCACTCTGAAAATGAGGCCCACTTGGTTTGCAGTTATTAGGCACAGCCCCACCTGAGCACATCCTCTCCAATGGCAGACTGTTTGCAGCGAGATTATAGGACTCATTCATTAAGGGGGTGTTAAAAGATAACCTCCACCATGAAGGCCAGCCAGTCTCCATTTGGAAGTTGGTAGCTGGCTTCCTGTACAGCACAGAACGACACCCTGAAACGGCCAGGAGCTGACGAGCTCGGCCGCAGCCCAGTTCCCAGCTCATGTTCCAAGCCTCTTTCCTTTCACTTTCTCCTCGCTGTGACTGATCGCATGTATCCGCTTCTCTCATTATAGGTTGCTCCACATCTCAGTACCTTTCCAAGCCGTGATGCTCAGAAAAAAGCATTCAGTGTCTACCGAGCGGAACAACCTACAAGGTGCGGTCCCCTTGGCCAGGGTCTTTATGCCAAGGCCTAAATGCTCTAAAAAAAAAAAAAAAAAAAATGCATGTACTGTCTGTCTATCCTAATCCTTTTAGAACATGTTAGCAATGTAGCACAAGGCTTTATTCCAAGTACAATGTGCTATACCAAGATGGCATATAGTACAACGTGCTATACCAAGATTTAAGTTTAAAAAGCCTCCATTAACAGCGATAGAACTGAATAAAGAACAAATTTATCAACAAGTTTCTGCTTTGCTGTATCGATGTCTTCACTTGGAACGTACACCTGCATGTACTGTTAACCACCCTGCTCCACTACTGTGTTCAGAGTTGTCCACAGCTAATCCACAGTATTACTACAATGAAAGTAGTGAATTTTCCCTTCACTGTGCCTTAGAGGTGATAAACAGCCTTATGGTTTCCATCATTTATATAATGTTTTCCAATGAAAATGTCTCACTCACTGGTCGGGAAGATAAATCTTCCTTAAGGGCCTGCTTCAGCAAAGTACTCAACTATGCTTAATTTCAGGGAGGTCAAGGTACATGCTGAAGTCCTCTGCCATATTGGGGACTTGGTGGAAATTAGTTTATTGGTTTGATACCAGCCAAAGGGATTTGGCTCTGATGAACTGTTGTACAATTCAGACCTATGCATTTTCCGTGCAGCCCATGAATAAATCCACAACTCAACTTATAATCAATACCATAAGCAATACACAATAGCAAGCTCAGAAGCTGCATTATGCTAAATAAGGGAAAGACACCTATGTAAGCATGGATCGAAAGAACATTTGCACCAACGGGATTTAAAAAAAAAAAAAAAAAAAGCTGCTTCCAACACAGTGTCTTATATTAAGAAAATGCCTCAAAAAATGGTCCTGATTATTTCGATTTGACAATCTGTTAGCTAAACCATAAATCCCTTTGGCATGTTCCACTCCGCAGCGCTGTCAGCACACCTCATACTGTACCACATGTGACATTGTACGTCATGCATGGTACGATATGACATTTTAAACATTCGTTTGCATCACCTCTTCCTCACAGAGCGCTTGCACATTCCCCATCACCCTAGCACCTTGCAGGGCGTTAGCTGCACAACAACCCTGCACACGTCTAAGGGACAGCTGGGCGCTCTTATAGCTAAGCGAGAAATCAAACAGACAGTTCAGGAACTAGCACAGGGCATCCCACCTCCAACCACCTCTACCTTAAGCTTTCAAACCTGCCTGTGAGAGGACAGAGTCCTGTGTTAATACTGACTGGTTTTACCTGGACACAGGAGCAAACTGGGCAATAAAGACATTTTCCTTACCTGAGATGAAGCATATACCTATGGGTGGGACAGAGGCTTGAAACAAGCTAGAGATGTCTAACTTACCTGAGATTTCTGGGTAAGCCTACCCTTAAAGGCAGGTGCTGTTGATCCATTTATGTGGGGATGTGTCTGGAGCAAAGTGCCACCCTGACCACACCTGAGCCCACTTGGGCCAGCTGCGAGCAGGGAGAGAGAGAGAGCTACTGCGTATTTCCCCCGTCTCTCTGCTATGGCTTCCTTAATCAAGCAGCTCTGAATTAACTGGCAGAATAACAGGAAGGTTTGCTGTGCTGAGAGAGGTTGGGTATAACAAGAGACCTTTCCCACCACGCTGGGGAGAAAGAAGGCTGGGCCTTAAATGTCTTGTTTTGCTAAAAATGACTTGGCTTCTGAACCTGAACGCTGCAGCCAAGCAGTTGTGTGTCTAATAAACCCTGACAACATGCCACAGCCTGGTTAGGGTCACACGCAGTCTCCAATCCAGCAACAGAAAGAGACTTCGGTGGCCATGTGAGGTGAGCACTCAGCTCATTGGAGGGCTGGGTGAAAGGGGAAAGAGCCGTTCTAATAAAATCTCTCTCTCCCTGCAGGGATCTATTAGAAGAGAACTAAACAAATTTCCATGGTCTTAATGATGCCCTGTGAGTGCCACCAGGTTGTAGAAAATCTAAACCTCAGCGCATGGAAAAGGAGGCTAGCGCTGCACTCCAGGTGTCTGGTCCCGGGGGATACCGAGTCCTCTCCTCTCCTGGAGAAGTTAATGAGAACCAGGCATGCTCTGCACCTTGCAAGGCTGCACTATAAGAGATGATGAAGGGGAAGGGGTGTAGGCAGCTAACCCCAAAGCAGCCCTGAGTGTCCCCACTAGCTGGAGCACTGAGCATGTTGCAGTGACAGGGCTGGATACCAAGAAATGGAGGACGAGGGCAAGGAGAAGTAATGGTTGAGTCAAATACAAGTGTTCTCCAGAGAGCCTGGATGGCACCTGGGACAGATAATGGACTATTGGGCCTTTCCCCTCTTGATTGACAGGTTGAATCCAAAGCAGCCCGTGGTGACCAAAAGCAGCTGAAATGTGATGACCGGGCAGGGACCCAGCTCACAGCAGCTCAGTGCATCTCATTCCAGCACCCTCTGAACGCGAATCCCCACCACAGAAACTAGCCCCTTGGCCTGCACTAATTCCCTGCTCCAGCCCCTTTTACACCCAGTCTCTGCAGAGGCACCAAGAACAAACTCCTCATTCATTCCCACATGGGCTGGGAGGCGAAGGATAAACCAATCCTACCACTGCGCAGGCCGTAGCAGATGTAGGCGGGCATGTCCTGGAAACTCCTGTTTCCTTGGCTTTGGGTCTGACACCTTTCCCCAGCCCTGAATTCACTAAGAAAAAGAAAATTAAAAGGAAGATGGAAAGTGCTATGTCAGCCAGCTTTCCCAACTGATTCATTTATTAATTAAGATCTAGCAAAGGATGCCTTGGTGCTACACAAAGGGGGGGGGGGGCCTGGTTAATAGACTATGCAAATCTCTCTCCTCTGAAGATGGCAGATCCAGGTTTGCTTCCTTTCTCAGATCCTCCCCAGCTCACCTCCTCCCCAGCCCTTCGGTACAGGACGCTCCTTGTCCTGCAGTGACACCCACTGGTAACCGGAGGATTTTTGAGGCTGTTGCTTTCCCGGCCAATACCACCTGCTTCTTGACTGCTGCCAGCACAGACCTGCACGTTAGCTCTACTTGCCCCTTCCCACATTATCCTCATCCCACAGCCGCCTTCTCCTAGGACCTTCACACTAATTGCTAAGATCTTCATTTAGCGCCTGGCATGTCCTAAGTGCAGCAGGACCCGTGCGCCAGGCCCTGTTGCTAGGTCTGCTGGGACTGTGTGACCCTTGCAGTAAACAGAGAGTTTACATTTCATCATATAGCTATGAATTTAGCGTAATAAAGCCCACTGGGATTTTTTAAGGCGAGGCCCTCAATAATTCATGGTGGCGGTAATGACTTTTTTTTGTGGCAAGAGTTACACGAGAAATATTGGCTGATTTAAAATAATCAAATAAAAAAAAAATCTGCAGCCAGGATGACGAGAAATTGCCGCACCTTAAACACCTACGGAAGCCTGCACCCACTGGCTGGGATCATTTGCATTTCACAGCTACAGCCCTGACTTAGGGCTTTCTTGGCTGGCTCACGCTCTCCTAGGAGAGCGTGGGACCAGATGAACAGGACAGGCAGTTAGAGCCAAGCACTCAGATCTGATAAGCATTTGCAACTCTCATTGAAATCCACAGGCGTTGCAGGTGCCCTGCACATCTGAGGACTCGGCTGTCACAGAAGAGGAGGAGTGCAATTTGGTGGAAGGAGAAGATGCCTGTCAGTTGTGAGAGGCATCAGGACTCCTAGAGTGAGCTCTGGGAGCCTGGCGTGCACGCGAGGGCACTGCCGGAAACAGCCCGAAGTCGGGCTTTTGTGTTGTTCTGAACCAAGACAGCCCAGGAAAGGGGGGCTGTAGCAGCAGCTTTGTTTGCTTAAAAAAAATCACCAGATAATAACTCCACAATAAAGGCAAAGATCCTACAAAAATGCTGAAAGCTTTTAACGCCTGCTTCTGTCAGCGGAGGACGAAGCCCCCCCACCCAAGCACTTCACAGAATCAAGCCCTAAATAACTCAAGGCCTTAGATTCAGATCCTGAAAGGTAACTAGACATCCAAGTCCCCTTGAAGTCATAGGTTTTAAATAGATTTAATTGGAAAATACGTGCCTCAGCGCCTTTGAGGCTTTGATGCCCGGGGCTTTGTAACCAAACGCACAGACTTCCCTTCCTCTACGGATGGTCCGGCCCCAGCCTAGAAGAGTGCAGCTCTGCGGTGAAGCAGGTGGTGGCATCCTGTGGGAATGAGCTAGTAGATTTTTGTTCCACCTGGAAAGGCAATTATGTCGCAAGCAGACTTTCACCTTCAATACTGGACACCTTACCTGGGACACCAGTGACGGTGATGAGCACGATGCTCTTGCTGAGATCAACCAATATTTGGAGCGTGCAAAGACCACGGTCTCAGAATGACCATAGAGGCTGACCTGGCCTCTGGCTCCTGGAGCAGGGGCCCTCGGCTCAGGTTGGAGAGGCTGGCGGGGCAGCGGAGAGGCTCGGGTTGTGGCTAGCACACAGCCCGTCACGGTGGCTACGGATACAGGTGGACACTCTCCCCGGCACAACTGATGGGCTGTGGTACAAGTGATGTACCATGTAACAAGTACAGTGTGCTACCAAAGCGCAGGCTGAAGAACCAAGATACTGGGGGTTTGTTCCTGGCTGCACAACTTAACTGCAGTAAGTAATGCAGGACTCGGTCCTGGAAAGAGCTGAACAACCTTAGTTCTCACTGAAGTCAACTGGAAATAAAGACGCCTGGTAGGAGATGGAGTGCTTGTGGGACTGTGTCCTCCCTTATTTGCCCTAGCTGGCATCTGCCTTTCCCCCTAGGGAAGGGCTGAGCAGGAGACTCACAAATGTTGGGAAGGTGGTTGTGGATGCTGAGAACGGGACTAGAAGGCCAAAGCATATATTGTATGGTATCAGACTGTCTTGCGCTGTGGTGCATCGCCCCATCTGGCATTCAGCTCTTCTGCCCACGCTTCACAGTATTTGCTCAGGCAGCGCCAGATTTAGACATGGGCCGAGCCAGGGAAACGTCCAGATCCTAGGAAAAATGAGACACGTGCCTGCCAGTGATTGGTTTCAAGGAGGTCAAACTCATTCATTACCAGACCCCTGAAATCAATGGGACAAGGGGCGGGGGGGGGGGGGCTTTGAAAGCCTAAATCTCCCTTTCATTAGTAAATAAATGGATATTAATATTAAACCCCAAGCTCTAGAGGAAGGATTAGCGTCTCCAACAGTGACCCCAGCAGCTGAGTGGGTATCAGCAGTGGCAGGACTGCTACTGATGACGATGAGGAGGAGGATATAATAATGCAGTAGCATCCAGAAGAAGGCGTAAGGCATTGTGCGAAGCCAGGTGTAAAGGCAAGCTCCTGCCCAAACCCCCCGCCTCCTGCTCGCGTCCAGGCTCCGGGCACCGAGCCCAGCACGGCCACACACAGCCCCCCTCTGCCCCCGGTCCCGGGGAAGGTCACAGCAGACCCCCGGGTAACTGCTGCTTCTTCCCAGGGAAGCAAGCCGTCGTGGGAAAGCCCCGAGCCCGGCTCCCTCGGCCCCTGCCCGCCCCGGGGCTCAAGCCGAAGCCCGGCCGCCGTCCCGGGCTGCTGGGGGGCCGGCGGCAGCTGCCTTCTCCCCTCTGCTCCGGGGGCAGGGGCAGGGGCAGGGGGCGAGAGCGGGCGCGGATCCTGCAAGCCCCCCGGGACGGAGACACGAGCCCGGGGGTGTCCCGGAAAGTGCCTAGCTCGTCTCTGCCCCGGCTCAGCTGCCCCGGGGCCTCTTCCCGCCGCCGGATCGGGCCCCCTGCACTCCCCGCCGGGCTGCAGCCGGGACCGCGGGCCGGGGGAGCGGGAGCCCAGCCGGCCTGGCTGCAGAGGGGGAGGAAGAAGCGAACGAGATGGGGGGCCGGGCCCGACGCCGGCCGGGAGAGGCCGGCCGCGGGCAGGGGACGGCCCTCGGAGCGCTGCGAGCCGGGGCTGAAACGATATAACAGCGGTAATAATAGCGGTACCGATGATAACGAAACCACAGCGATGATGAAGATGATGATGACCGGGAACAGCAACACCTGCAACAATAAGACTAAGGATACTAATGGTGATGACGATGGGCGCGAGTCTGCCGGTTTAGATAAGGAAGATAACGAGCAATGGCGACGCGCAGGTGCTAATAAACAGCAGTAACCACGCCGATGCCAATCAATAGCAATAGCAATCATGGTGGCGATGATGATGATGATGACGACGACGAAGACCGAGACGGGCCCTCGTCCTGGCGCCCGCAGCCGGGGATGGCGCGGGGCCGCGGCTCCCGGCGCCATCAGGGCGCCTTGCAGCCGGGCTGAGCGAGGGGAGGGCGGGCTGCAGCCCCCGGGCCGGCCTGCGCCGGGCAGGGGCCTCTGAAGCGCGGGGGAGACGGGTCCCAGGCCCGGGTCTTTTGTCCCTGCCCCGGGAGAAGGAGGCCCG
>NW_017728925.1:12754072-12757473 GCF_001723895.1 Crocodylus porosus
CTCCGCCTGCAGCTGCTTGGGGCGCTGAAGAAGAAAGGCTGAGCCCTGGATCTAATGCCCAGAGCGCGGCGGACGGTTGGCCGAGCGGGTCCCTGGCTTCCCAGGCTGAACTTTGTCTGAGCTCGCCCAGCGCCGCCGCCCAGCCCATGTCAGCCTGACCCGCGGCGGGAGCGTGCGAGGCCATGGAGGGGTCCAACGGCTTCGGGATCGACTCCATCCTGTCCCACCGCCCGGGGAGCCCGGCCGTGCCCAAGGGAGACCCGCTGCTGGGGGACTGCAGGTCCCCGCTGGAACTAAGCCCCCGCTCCGAAGTCAGCAGCGGCTGCCCGTCGCCCCCCTCGCCGGGCAGGGAGTGCCTGGAGGCGGTGGCGCAGAGGCAAGGCGTCGCCGTGGGCTTGGACTCGCACCTGCAGCCGGGGCAGGTGTCGGCGCCGTCCCAGTCCAGAACGGTGACCTCGTCTTTCTTAATCAGGGACATCCTCGCCGACTGCAAGCCCCTGGCAGCCTGCGCGCCTTACTCTAGCACCAATGGACAGAGCGGGCCGGAGCCTGCGGGCCGCGGCCCCGCCAAGCCGGGGGAGGATTTTAGAGAGAAAATGGACAAAAGTAGCAGCAACGTGTCCTCGGACTCGGAGTACAAAGGTAAGCGCCGGCGGGACCCGCGGGCTCGGCTTGTGCCTCCGCACGGGGCGCGGGGCACGGCGCGGGCGCCGGGCTCTGCGAGCCGGCGAGCAGGACTCGGCTTCGCCGCCGCGGCCGGGGAAACGAAAAAACCCGATCAACTTCCTCCAACTGGCTTCTGACGACAGGCGCAGGCCGAAGCGGCCGAGGGCGAGGGGTGCAGAGCACCGGAGAGGGGGCGCAGCCCTTCCCCACTCGTGTCGCCTTCGCTGGCGGGCAGGGCTCCGCCGAGCCGCTCCGGCGCCGGGCTCGGACACGACTGCGGGGCGCAATTCGCCCGCGGGTCCCTGCCGTCGGACTCCCGGGCCATTGCAAGACGAGTGCCAGTGACGCTCACAGGGGCCGGGAGAGGCGAGAAGTCGTTCGCCCGCGGCTGGACTCACCGGGGGGCCGCGGCGGTCGCCACGGCGCTGCCGGGCGGTGCGGAGACGGGCGCGATTCTGCCGCGGGGCCGCAGGAGCCGGATCTGGCCCGGAGCCGGAGGGCCGGCGCCTCCACGACCGGAGGGGGAAGCGGCGGTCCGTGGCGAGCGCGGGGCCCGGAGAGAGGCTCTGAAGCGCGGGCAGGCTGCACCTATGGGGCGGGGAAGAGCGGGCAGGGAGACAGACGCTAGGCCTGGGTTTCCCTGCAAGCAGGCAACTTTTCTCCGCTCCCTTCTCCCGCTCCTGCTGGCCCCGCCGTCCCGGATCGGTCTCCGCCAGCCCCGCTGCCGAGCGAGCCGCGCGGAAACGCGGCTCCCGGCGCTCGGGGAGTCGCTCCGCTCCGCTCCGCAGCCTGCGGCGGAGCAGCCGTGGGTCTCAAGGATGAAGGGAAAGGGCCCGGCGGGAGGAAAGAGCTCGGAAAAGGAGAGCAAGGGGGCGGGGAGGTGGAGAGCGGGAGAAACGCGGCTCTGCACTTCTGCCCTCGGCGGGACGGCTGAGTTTGCAACGAAACTAAGCAGAGGGGCAGGAAAATCTGGGGGCTGTAAGTGCAAGGAGGCAGCGGGGACACAGAGCCCCAGCCCCGGGCAGCGCGGGACGACATCTCTTGCCGCCCTGCCTCCCTTGCCGGGCGACGCACACCGGTGCCGGGAACGAGACCAGCGCCGGGGCCCGGCCACTGCCCCTCTGCCCAGGCCACCCGGCTTCTCCAGAGCGGGGGGCACGAGCCCCGTTGCTCCGGAAGGGCCGGGGGCCGGGAGAAGCGGGCCCGATCCCCGCTCTCCCCGGCCGCACGCCCGCAGATTTCCGCTCGGGCCTGGCCGCGGAGCCGGTGCCGCCGAGTTACAAGCGGAGCTTGCGCAGCTGGACCGGAGCGGCCGGTCACAAGTGCCAGCACATGACGGCCCTGAGTTGTCTCGCCAGGCCCCCAGCCGCTTCCCGGGCAGGATGATCATACCGCTTTTATTTGGCGGGGGGGGCAGCCAAACTCCACTGCTCCCGAGGCAGCTCCTGCAGCCGGGGCCGGCGCTTTACCTTCGGCTGCCGGGCGCGGGTCTCACCGCGGAGGCCGGGCTCGCTGCCCCTCTCTCGGCTTCCTCCTCCGCGGGCCGCTGGGCTGACACCCAAGGGGAAGCCGAGGGCTTCCTGCGCCGGGGAGAGAGCGGGGAGAGGAGAATCACAGGGGGGGAAAAAAGAAATCGATGCTCCCCGTTTGGTTCCCGACCGGATCGCTTCCTTCTCCCCCGCCCTGTCCCGAGCTGCGCGGAGAACTTCTCTTTCCCTGCCCCCGGGCCCCTCCCGGGGCTGCCCGCGGCCGCGGCGCCCCGGCGCGGACACTGCGCGGGAGCGGGCACTGCGCGCTGCCCCCGCGGCCGCGGCCCGCTCCCCGCCCGGCCCGCCGCATGCTGCATTCCCGGTTGAAGGGCTTCGTTCCCCGGTGGCTCAATTAACCGGATTATTGTCTTCCTACAGAGAGAAATCGCGGCTCGCTCCGCTCTCGCCCTGTCGCTTCCAAACGCGCCCCAACGAAATCTCCCCATGACCCCTGGAAAAACGACCCCCAGTGCCGCCACTTGATACAAACCGCGGCTTTTTGTCACATCCTCTCTTTTAAAAGCGGAGGCCGTGGGGGAGACTCCCCAGTCTCCTCCGGCCGGTTTCGGGTGTCGGTCGCGGCCCCGCATCGACCCGCGGGCGCGGGGGGGGCGGAGCCGCCGGGGAGGTCAACGGGCGCGGGGCGGCCGCGGCCCCGGGCTGCCCCTCGCCCGGCCGGGCGGCTTTAGCGCTGCAGCTGTGGCCGGAGCAAACCCGAGGCCTTTGCGGGGCTGCGGGGGGGGGGGAGATATGGGTCCCTTTCCGCTCCGCTGTTATTTTTTTCTGGGCAAAATGAGCGCGGTCGCGGCCTGCCGGGGGGGGCGGATCCGCGGCTCGGACGGGGCTGGCTGACCCCCTTCCCGGCGCGGCAGCGGAGCGGGGCCGCGGGGGCGGCTGCGGGCAGGAGAGCTCGGGCAGGGCCCCGCGCTGACACGGCTTTGCTTTCTCTCCCCGCGGCCGCAGTGAAGGAAGAAGGGGACCGCGAGATCTCCAGCTCCCGGGACAGCCCCCCGGTGCGGCTGAAAAAGCCGCGCAAGGCCCGCACCGCCTTCACGGACCACCAGCTCGCGCAGCTGGAGCGCAGCTTCGAGCGGCAGAAGTACCTGAGCGTGCAGGACCGCATGGAGCTCGCCGCCTCGCTCAACCTCACCGACACGCAGGTCAAGACGTGGTACCAGAACCGCAGGTAAGGGCGCCCGCGGCGCC
>NW_017728925.1:12758746-12768618 GCF_001723895.1 Crocodylus porosus
ATCCCCTCGCCCCCCCGGAGATCCCCGGCCCGGACTGTAAATACCGCGTGCAACGTGCATCTGAATTATTTATTTGTGACCCCCGAGGGCGTGTTTGTGTCAGTGCTTCTTGTCGGTCTGTACCCGGGGCCTCCGCACGCCGGCCGCCGCCCGCTCGGCTCGGGCCCTTCCTTTTATAAATGTGGAAATAAAACTTCTTTGCAAACACCCCGGCTCCTGCTTCCAGCCGCCCGGGGGCCGCCCGGGCCGGGGGCTGGGGGGGAGGGGGCCGGGCACCCCCCAGCCCTGCCCCCCAGGGGAGGGTGCCTCCGCGCCCCGGCCGGCCCCCGCCCCGGCGCGGGGCGCGAAGGGTCTCATTGCCCAAGCGCCTTCAAGGATCGCCTTGGAAAACCGGGTTGTCTGCACCCCGGAGAAGCGGCGCTCGCGCGGCCGCAGCCCGCCAGCCCAGCAGCTGGCCGCCGGGACAGCCTGGGAGCGGCGGCGGCGCGGGGAGCTGACAGATGGGCTGCGAGGCTTAGCCCCCCCCGCGGCCCCACGCCTCCGCCCGTCCCCTGCAACCTGTGGGCCAGGCCGGAACGGGACCCCCCTCCCCTCGCGGCTCTGCAAGGGACCCACCGCCAGCCTCTGGCCCCTCTCGCACCCAGCCCTCCTCTGAGGAGCCAGCATAGAGCCCCCCTGGACCCCCCTTTCCGGCTCCAGGAGCCACACACCAGGTGAAGACCTGCCTCTTCTTGCTCTTTGGCCCGCGGCGAAGGAAGGCCCAGCCCCTGACACTACCCCCGTGCAAGGCAATTCCTTTCCTCCACCCCCCCGCCCCCCAGGGATCTAGGGAAGGGCTCTTCTTGGTGAAGGAGAAGATTTCCAAGTGGTGACCCCCCAAACCTCAGAGGCTGCAAGAGGGCAAGCCTCGGGCCTGACCCTGCACCTACCAGGGGGGTGGGGGGGGAGCGTGTTTAAATCCTCCAAGACAGGATGCTGGCCTGATTCTAATTCTGCAAAATGCACAGCAGCTAATTAAGTCCAGCGGCCCCCTTGCCTTTGTGACTGGCGCTGTTTCTTTGCATGTGAATGGTGGAGTTTGGTAAATCCGGGGCTCTGGCATGGGGGAGGATTGTCCCCAGCTCAGGGTTAATGAAGTGGGAAAGGAGTCTCTCAGAGCAGCATGCAAACAGAACCCCCCATACAACACACCCAGGCCAAAAAGCCTACATGGATTGACTTAAACCCGGGGGATAAGTGCTTTGAATTAATCTCATTGAATAAGAATGAGGCCAAACAAAACTCTTTAAAATCATATTAAAAATCTATCAAAGGACAACTTGCACTGGGTGTGCTTTTCATTTTGTGAGAGTGAAAGCAGAGAGAATACAGCAACCTTCCTTACATTTACACAGCAGGAATGTAAATCAAAGACATTCTCTAATATTTAATTGTCCTTGTACCTCCGAGCAGATTCCATCTCTTACATTAATGAAGTACAACGCTTCCCTACAAGTTTATAATTGCAATATTTAAATTTGTCTTGCCAATTCGCATCTGGAGGAGGCTGGGAAACTCATGGCAAAGATTTCAACCAGCACGTTCAAACACGAACAGGTTTCAGGTTGCGTTTAAACAACGGCAGTAGGAAAAATCAAGACTACCGTCCAAAGAAACAACAAGCTTAGGCAGCAGGGGTGACCTGGCCAGTGTCCTTTTGTGAAAGAAAGCAAGGGGAGAGGGAGCGAGGTTTCGAGTTGTGATGGGAGCTTAAATAACAGGGTAAAATGAAAAGTTTTAAAAGAAATCAGCGCTTCAGCGAACACACCACACTACAGCACATGGCATCTCCCAGGTGAAGAGCGTCTCCTACAGAAGATCGCAAAGTGCTTTGAAACCAAGACAACATCTAGCCACACGACAGCCTTGCGAGGCAGGAATCGGCCCCGTTCCAGAGCGAGGGACAGAAGTGAAGCGACTTGTCCAGAATCCAAAAGCAAGTTTGTGTCCATGACAGGGACAGGACCCGAGCTTGAACCCTGAGCCCCGTCCTCTCCTCGCAGCAGGATTCTTCCCCTGTACTATGCAACTCCCCAGGACGAGACCTTATCACTCCCAATTCGTACAGCACTGCACGCAGGGGAGCCCTGACCCTGGGCCCTGCTCAAATACAAGAATACACAAACTGGAGAATTCACAGCAGATTAAAATAGGGTGCAACGGCTTCAAACAAAGCAGGATGACATAATGAAAACTGCATGGGCCTGGAGATGCGTCAGAAACCATCACAAAGACAAGTGCTCTGTGCCAAAAACTGTCACTTCAAGGGGCTAGACTTCCCTTGACTAGCGCGCGGATAAAGCGTGGCTTTCCGCTAACTCCTGGTTTGGGTTCTGAAAGGCCAAGTGACAGTCGGAGCTGCAGTACAAAAATGCAAAGCAGGCTCCCTAGCCCAGAAAGGACCAACTTTAGAGTCCAAAATGTTGTGGTTAGGGTTTAAACTGAGCTCTCTGCAGCAGGAATGCAAACCCCTGCTTTCATTCACAGCATAATAAAGGTGAGGATCCACCAAAGGCTGTCAAATTTCCATTTGGCACCTGGCCTCCTGTTTCTATTGCATCAATATGAACATAGACGCAGGTATGTTGCTGTCCTGCCTGCCCCTTTCTCAACGCTGGGAAAGGGACTGATGCTTAGACAGCACTGTGTATGCCAATAGGAAGCTGCAACAATTGGGGACCGAACAGCGAGACCAGGGCAGAGACTGAGCGATCACAGGCAGTAACGTGGCTGAAGGAATCTCACCCCCACATGGACTCATGAATCAGCAGTCGCTGCTCTCCAGCTGGCTTCTGTCCAAGATATTTTAAGACACCTATCACGTTATCATGTAAGCACTGAACAAAATTATGCTGAAACATAGAGTCCAGAACAAACGGTGAGTTTCTGTCTTCTCCCCAGGGTTGCAGAGGAACGGGAATTTATACCGACAGGGGAGTTTTGCTGCTTTGTCCTTAATGATGGGCATCGCGCCTGGGGAGGTTAAGGTGCGCCTTGTGCTCAGACCTGAACGCGCTCTTCTGGGAGGAGTTCCCAACTGGGGGCCGTACACACCTCCCAGCGCCCCCTCTACCAGCGTCAAAGACCAGAACCATTCCTCAACACCTGGGAGGCAAAGCTGCAATGGGGGGGGGGGGGTGCCTCACTGTGCAGGTAGGTCCCAGTCCTATAACAAGATAGCAGATTAGGGACAGGACTTGGAGCTCCCCTCTGAAACATATGGGGGCTGAGCGGAGCCGTTCTGGGATGGTGCATTAACATCAGGTTTCTTTCATGCCAGCTTTCTCCTGATAGCAAGAATGTAACAGGTTAAAATGGGTCTAACCTGAAGGATGCAGGAACCAATTCTGCCCCACAGAAATCAGTACGTGTATATAACTGGGTACCTGGGGTATGAAGTCTCTGGAGAGATCAAGGTCTGACAGATCAGCATAGGTACATGCTGAGGTCTCACCCCCAGCCCCTCAAGCCTTTATCTGCCTGGTGGCATTTCTTCTCTCCCATCATTCTTCCTCTGCCCTGGCAGGAGCCTTTCAGCCTTTAAAAGGCAGATAGGATTTGGCCTTTATTGTTCGGTGCAGCACAACAGACTGAGACACAGAGCTGTGGTCCCTGTCTCCAGGAGCTGATCAGCTTAGTAAACACAAACCCAAGAGCACGGGTGAAACAGAGCAAGAGCTTTTCCCGAGAGCGAGCATGCCTGACTCCAGCAGTCAGACAAGAAGAGGGCTCTTGGAAGCGCACACAAATGCAGCTAGCTCTGGATGTGCAGAAAAGGCAGGACTAGCAGGAAGTTAAAAAGCTGAAACTTTATCCTGCCATCAGGTTTTATATTGAACGCTGCTCGGAAATCAAATTAGGAACCGACAGTAAAATAAAGCCCTTTCTCCTAGTCTTAATTTAAAAACCAGGCCCAAGTCGATGCATGTGCAGCTGAATTATGCTGAGGCTTTTGTGCAACTAATCTACGATTTCTATGCCGGTGACAATCCAATACCGATTTATTGAAAAGGTGGTTTAAGTTTTAGCTAAAATTAACCTTATAACTGTGAAGTCTTCCTTCCTAAGCCAGCTGGGTGGGAAAGTACTAAAGCAGACCAGGAGACAGACAGTGGCCAGACAGCGTAATCCACAGGGTTGCATAAATCTAACAGAGGGCAGAATTTAGTTCTCCCTGTGAGTGGCCAGCCAGAAGTTGCACATCTGCAGTAGTTCATCTCTGGCAAGCTTGGCCTGGCCTCTCTGTCGGTATACACACATTGCCTTTAACATTTTCCGATAATTTCCCCCTTCCTCCCTTCCGTAGTCACTCACTCTTAATCTGGAGCTATCAGGTAAAAGATGGTGAGCCTTAAAGAGAAAGGTCTGTAGGTAAAAAAAGAGTAATCACTCATTATTTCATCAAAACCATTTGTAGAATTACACGCCCAATAATACAGAGGGCGAAAAGATTTCCTAAAGTCTAACTGACGCGCTGTCGGCTTTTTCTTCCAATTATTATAAATTCACCAATAGTTCCCATTAATTCTTATGTGACAGTCAGCTTGGAGAAGGTCATACTTTTTTTTTTTTTTTTTTTACCTCCTGCACAAGATCAATTCTTCCCAAGCTTATCCTCTCGGCATCATATTCTCTGACTCATTTTCATCCTCGGGGTCTTTTTTTAAGTTGACATTTGCCTTAAACCGTATTGCCCTACCAAATAATAATAATAATAACATTTTTATTTAATTTTCGTCTCATCAGTCCCTTGTACTCTCTGCCCATCACTTGGTTTGTTATATAGCTGAAGCCCTTTTAAATTTGTCTTTTTCAAGTGTCCAAAAAATACCTCTCCTGCTGCGAAAAACATGAAGCCAGGAAGTTGCAGTTCAGTAATTGCCTGGGAGGGAAAAAGGCAGACGCACTCTGGTTCTCCAAAGTTATACCCAGCTGAGAAATCTTTTGGATTGGCTGCTCTTTTTCTGCACTGCATGGCCTGACTCCTTCTTGCCTAACGCCATGTGCCATCACTTATATCGCTGCAATCTGATATGCAAACATCTTACAGCCCCCTCTGCCAGGCTGTGCCTCCTATTCTACATAAGCTCATATACCGCTCTGAACTACCACTGTATCCGCCTGGGCACTCGGGGATGTAACCAGCATGTGTCACATGTGCAGTTTGTTCCTGCTCTGGTCTTCTCTCAAGAGGGAGGGCTGTATGTACACTGGGCAGGGCTTTTTTTTCCCCTTTTAGGCGTGCCTGATGCTCAGTGGTTATAGTGGAGAAGAGAGATTGAGGTGAGCCCAGTACTCAGAGCTGATAGCGGGGTGGGCTTTCATATGTGGCCTCATTAAAAGCAGGGAAGCTGTGTACAACTCCACTGAGGCTAAGCGGGCTCCAGCCTGCGTGCAGGGTAATGATGAATGAGGCCCAAATACAGCCTGGCTTGGAGCACACCACAGCACTCCCAGACCCACCAGGACCTGACTGGGAATGAAGAAAGGAAAAAGCCCAAGCTACTGATGTCTTCCTGCTTCAAAGGCAAAAAACAGGGAAAAAACAGAGAGAAAAGTCAACTAGCCCAGAAAAGGCTCTGAAAGGGGGAATGGATATTTAAAAAGAGCTGATTAACTACACTTCTCAGAGGGAGTAACGCCTTTCCAAAATGATGGATTATTGGCAAGCATTAGAAATACTCTGCAAAGCCTTCAGTGTGCTGAGATGGGAGATGCTTTTTGCAACACAGAACAGCTTCATCCTCAATGACTTGGGCCCAGTCCTACTTATAAAGATTGCCTGAGCAAGGACTCACAACTGTATCATGTGGCCTGTGTCTGGTTACAGACAGGAACAAATCCTTTTTCCCAAGTAAATAGGAGCTTTGCCATTACCTTGAGCGCCATCCGCACCACTGACAGTACAGGGCTGACAAAGGGTCCCATGCTTGTTAAACGCAGACTAAGCAAACAAGGGTCAGACTTTGCTACCTCTGCTCACACTGAGCAGCATTTGCCTCTCTGGAGAGCCTGAGTGAAATGAACAGGTCCCTGCAGAGGACGAGTGGTTATACCTGGCCCTTGGGGCGAACACTCACTGAGTTAAATTAACTTTCTGTGGTTAAAAAAAAAAAAAGAGGCATTAGTCCCTATAGGCTTTTAAAACAATCACTCCTGTGAATTCAGTTCCTTTCTCAACCCAGGTGAAGTGCACTTATTGGCAGGGCGCTTGTATGTTGCCCTCTACGCTGCAGCTCACCTCTCTGAAATTTTCCTAACAAAAGCAAATTGTCACGGAGAACTTGGAAACTTAGCGCGTCTCCGGGAAGCTGCATTTAATTGGAACGGAGCATTCTTTGCTGAGAACAGGACGTGTCTGAATTCAGTCCCATTCATCCTGTAAGGCTCAGCTCCCCAAGGCTTTAAGCCTTTGAACAATTCTCTGCTAAATCCCGATGCTCGTCAGTTTGCTTTACATGTCACTCTGTCCCCTGTCCCCGGCGTTCTCTGGAACCAGTTTTTGTAGCGGAGGATTGGAAACTTCCAGTTCAGCTCAGCGTTTCCTGGTTGCCAGGTTTTCCGTGTCTTTTCTTCCTCTTGACCTTGGATACATTAGAGTCCATCCCACTTGAATATTCAGAGCGCAAGATTTCAGCAAGGTGGCGTTTGCCTTGGGTCCTCTTGTGAAGGTCGGGCCTGGGCAGAGGAGAGCAAAGAGAGGGGGGTTAGCTTTCTTTCCCTCTGGAACACAGTTGGGTGGGATGCTTACCTCTCGGCTGGGAAAGGGACATTTGCACCCTACCAGAAATGCGGCTTCCTTTCCTCGAGGCTAGATATGATTATGATCGGTATGTTAAAATAGGTGGGAAAATACCCTGCCGCTTTTAAAAGGGAGGCTTTGTTCTGTACAAATGCTCCGGTGGTGGGGGAAGCTGATGAAGCCTATGACACAGCACTTTGCAAATGATATGAGCCCCAGTTGAAAGCCACAGAGCAACAGAAACATTTTTGTTTCAACAGAGCTAAACCCTGTGCTTTGAAAGAAAAAAAAAAGGAACAAAAACAAAAGTCCTTTCTGACACGAGCCTGCCAGCCACTCTCGGCCCTCCCTCCCCATCCTGTGGGCTTCCTCTCCGCAGACTGACTGTTGCAAAGGCAACAGCATCCTGCCTCGCCGCTAACTTCCAAAATGGATCGTCCAGCAACTCTAACCTGCTGTGTATAAATATACAAGCGCACTCAGCGCTTTCTCTCCACAGATCCTGCCACCGGCCTGCTCTGTGACCTTGGCTACGCTGCATCCTCTCTCTGTCCCTCTGTTTCTCCTCCCACCACCTCTCTGTCTTGTCTATGGAGACTGGGAGCTTCTCAGTGCAGAAAGCACCCTCTGCTCTGTTCGTACAGAACCTAGCACGACGGGACCCTGGCATGAGTTGGTGCCTGCAGGCCGTACTGCACCATAAATAACAAGCAGACAGAGCAGATCCCAAGCCCTCCAAAAAGGTGGGTGGGAACAGATCTACTCATCTTGCTGGGGTGATAGCATACAATCAAAACTCTGTACGCCCTGGCACAGATATGCACTCGGTGCATGGGTAGGCCATGAAGCCTCACAAGGCTGAAGGCCTTCACCTTGTATTTTGCATGATCTGATCTGTCAAGTGTCTAGAATCGTGCTGGGTGAGTCACTGGAAAAGTAAAAGCCCCACCCTGCCCAGGAGATGCCACAAACGAGGGTCAGAAACGGCCAGAGTGGCAGGTAGGCATAGAGAACAGGGGGTGACAGTAAATCGCATATGACCTGGCAAGGAATCAGGATGGCCTGATGGCTCAGTTCCTCTCCTCTTCTCTGCTCTGCCATGAACTGAGTTCCCCTGCCTCCCACAGTTTTACAGCAGGAAAAAAAGGAAGGGAGAGGGCTTGGGGAATAGTATCTAAGAGGGGCTTTGCAAAAGCAAGGGGTAAGTTCAAAGGCGAGGCTCAAATGGCCGCTCTATTCCTGTCTTCACTCCTACTCCTACCCTGCTGTGGCCCCTGTGTGATCCAAGGTCCATGATGGAGGAGCCTAGGCAAGGGGACCCCAGAAACTGAGCCAGAAAAGAAACCGATCCACCCCAGGTGTTGTGTATGGCAAGTCTGAAGAGCGAAGACTTTGCCATTAATGCTAGACCAGCAAAGCCCTCTAGTGGAGACGCACCTTAGGCCAGGCCAGACAAGTCTGCGGGTCTCGTTAAACCACCTCCCTTTTGCCGCACAGCCAGCAGGATGCGTTTTTGCAGGGGTTAGCCTGCCTCTGCACGTGGGGTTTTGCTGGCATAGCGCTGGATTGTTTCTTCTTTATTCCTGACCAAAACTGCTTTGCTGGCGTAGGCCCGGTCTTTTCCCTTCTTCACGAAGTCTCCTCCGTGACTTGATGAAGTTTCTGACTGTCGCTTTCATTACATCGCCAAGCATTTACTACAGTCATCTTAGGGTTACCAGGCAACAGATCAGTTTACTTAACAACAGAGAACTATTTGCTGCTAAGGGCAAGTAATCCACCAGTAGCTGTCAGGCTGAGTTTCAGCTCAGCGGGGAAGGTTGTTCAACACTTTATTAGCAATCAGGTGAAATCATCGCTCAATTAGTAAATCAATACCCCCTGCTACCATGATCAGCTGCAGACCAGGAGGTGGGATGCTGCGGAAAGGAGGTTGCTCCTTGTTACCAGCGCCACAGAAATCAATGGCGCTGGACTGTGGATCTGACACTAATTGCTAAAAGAAGAAAAATACAGTGCTACAGGGCTACTGCTAGTCAGGGCCCCACTCATACGCAAGGTGCAAGAGCCACCAGCAAGACTGATGATCTGCTGGAGGTTGGGGGCTGGACCAGGTCCTGACCTCAGGTGCCCCAGTCCAAATCCAGACCCTCTGCTGACCTGCGAGAGAAAGGAGATCCCAAGGGCTCTACCCACAGTGGCAGCACAATCAAGATGGCAACAAGGTGGGAGGCCTTGCGGTTGCGATGCTAGGCTGGGGGCGTGGGGATCTTTCATCAGTCCTTGGGATCTGCTATAGATTCCTCTGTACATCCTCGGGCAATGCACTTAATCCCCCTTGCCTCATTTCCCCCCTGGAAAAAACAGGGCCGACAATACTTCTCTTACTCAGCGGTATTGGGAAAGCTCAGTGAGGGGGACTGGGACACTTGAGACTGTGGTGAGGAGAAAGACTTCCAAGAGACTTGTACACAAGAGAGAATCTGTTCCCCTTAGTTGGGATAAAGGCACAGATTGTCCAGGTGTCTTTCTACAATCTTGTGTCTATATATTACAGGCTGCTGAGTGCACATCGCACTCAGGACAGGGAAAGAAATCTGGAGCTGGCTTGATTCCTCCTTCTAAAATACCCATGCCAGAAGCAACCATTAACGATCAAGGTAGGATGCTACATATAACCTGGGGTGAGAGCATGAAGATGATTTCACAACACGTGGATTGGGCCCATCCAGACTCTCTGGAATTTCAGGATTTCAGCAGAGCTCATAGAGACATCTGATAGGTGAATGGATAATAAAACACACACCTCCATAACACTAGACAAGGTAAAATGTGAGAGGGAGACAAAGCCTCATATACTGAACACAGGATCACCCTTACAACCTGTAAATCCAAGTTACCCCATAGCTGGGCATTACAAGTTTCCTTGTACCTTCTTCCAAGGCATTTGGTACTGACAGCTCTTTCATAGTTTCTAGGGTTGGAAGGGACCTGAACAAATCATCAAGTATGACCCCCTGCCATGGCAGGAAAGAGTACTGGGGTCAAACGACCCCGGCAAGATGATTGTCAAGCCTTGTCTTAAAGCCCC
>NW_017728925.1:12769298-12812768 GCF_001723895.1 Crocodylus porosus
ACCCCACTGCCCACGTCCCTCCAGGTCGAACATGCCCCGTCACCGCCGCTCTCTGGGTGCGGCCCTCCGGCCGGTTGGCAACACATCTGACTGTGGGTCAAAAAATTCCTAGACTCCTATTTTAATCGGATCTCTGGGCTATTTCCAACCAAGAAGGATGTGAAGTGACATTAGAAGAGAGAGACTAACTGGACAGTTTTCACTTTCATCTTCCCCCATCTGCTTAGAGGGTTCAATTCCTCACCGATTTCCAGTGTCAGGGCCAAAATCCAGGAAGAGTCCTAACACTGCTGTGGGGCACATCTTGGGAGACTGCCCTGATTCCTGCTCTTTTTTGTTAGATGCCTGAGAGAAGATGCTTTTAGTGTTGCCAGGTGACCCAAGTGCAGGGTAAGATCAAGGTCACTCCAGAATCTCTCTAATCACCTCATTAGCAGGGTGGGGACAAAGGTGAGTTTGGGCAGCAGGGAGGGAAAGGAGAAAGGCAGAGAAGCCAGTAATTGCCTGGTGTCAGCTGAGAAACCTCCCCCTGCAGACACACACAGAGGTAGGAAGAAAAGGCCAAAGTTAAAGCTGCGGGTGCGCACCTGTAATTCAACTGCAGCCGCAGAGAACAGGGCACCAGGAGCCTCTGCAGAGAGGCAATAAAGGGAGCAAGGAAAACAGCCAAAAGTGGATTTGTTCTACCCTGGGCAGAGAGGAATGAGCCCAGGTATCACCAGGTTTCAAAAGAGGAAGAGCTCTGTGGTCCTCCTCAGGGTCCCACCCCTCTGGAGTGATTTTGTTCAAGCAATTCCTGCATCTCTCCAAACACGGAGTTCAGCGGGCGTTCATGTGGGCAATCCCACCAGAGCACATGACAGAGGGATGCCCACTCTCTGCACACTGCTGAGGTCTCAACTAAGTCCCTGGTGTTGGAACGGGGACTCAGGGGGGCAGCCCCTCCATGCTTGTGCTTTTTCGTTCCAGGAATTGCTACAGAGACTGCAGAACCAACAGATCAGGAAACACATGAAAAGCAGGGCAGGGGTGAGCCTGGAGAAGGAGACCAGGAAAAAAACCAGCAGCCTAGGGAGGACAAATGAGGCAACGGTCTTTTCTCCCCATAATTTTCTCCTGCTTTTAAATTATCCAGATTCTTCCCACCCCAATCCAAGAGTTGCTGTCCCCAGGGCAGTCAGGGGATCAGGCTGGGCAGACTGCTCAGTAAGGGGTACTGATGCTTTTGTCCCATCACAACCCCAAGTGAAACCCACTGCTGTCCCTGGACCAGTCTGACTCTTCAACTCTTTGACTAACTGTTCTGAAGCCCTCACACCACTGCTCGGTGCAAGGAACACAACCCAAACTTTGAAACATTCAGGAGAACCTACCAAGCTGGATTTACCGCTTTCGCACCATCACGGCCATTTGATACCATCACCTGGACTCCAAGGCCAGTAATGGCAAAATGCCAAGAGAAAGGAAAATCAGGGAAACCTCTAACAAGAAATGAGATGTAACGTAGCTGAGAACAAGGAAGAACTGGCGCTGCTGTTTTTGCACCAACGGGATGTATGAACATTTTAGCATCTCCCAAGACCTCACAGGCAACTCTGGGGAAGAAATCACAGTGGAAGAACGGAGAGAAAAGCACCCAGCAACTATTCCACTTCTGTTTCATTTCTGCACATCTCCCACTCACTATTGAGAAGGACAAATGGGTGCATGGCTTTCATTCTGAAGACATCACTGCTTTCACAGCTTATTCTCAACCCTGAAGTCATAGCCTCCAATTCATGATAATGCAAAGTAGAAACAACTGTGTAGAATCAAGAGGAAGAGATGACATGAGTGAATTCCCAAGACTTTCTACAGGAGGACTAAGAGGATGGGAATCTAACAAGGCAAGTCTCTCCACCCCAATGTTTTCCATGAAAACTTGCTTATCACCATCCTCAAAGCTTTTCCCATTTCAAATGGAAGACAGAAAAGAGCTGCTGAACTGGGTAGAGGCTTTACTGTCCCCTTCAGGCTTAAAGAATTGTTACAAAACAAAGCCCATAAGCGCTGTCTATGCCAGGAAGTGTGAACGTACAGCACACTAGACACTAATCTGCACATGGATGCTGTGATTACCTTTGCCTTTCTACGACTGCATGTGAACGAAATGATTATATCACTTGTGAGCCTGAGTTGGCTGATCTGTTGAAACCTTCATCTGTCCGCTCTTAACCTACAATAAGCAAAGCCAAAGCACAATAATTTACAGAGAATGAAAAACACATAATCAAATTACTGCAGTTCAACTTTCACTTATCACAGGACAGACCAGACAGACAAAACAGCTCCAGCAGCTTCATCTGAACCGTATTTGTTCCCCTCTCCCCTTAACACCCATTTAACCGTTGTATCTGGCTACACCTAAGTGGAATTCAGCTGCCGTGCACTTAGTGTGAGCTACGAGTGTCAGCACAGAGTTCATGTGAGAGGCAAGGATTTCTTCCGGTGATACCTTTTTTTGGACAAATCATATTCTTAGATACCACCCAAGAAATCCTTGCCTCTCATATAATTTCTGGACCACCACGGCTACAGCATCACTGTTACACTCCTAGCACAGAATTCATGCAGAAGATCCAGCACTCTGTAAGCTTACATCTTAATTTACCAGGGACTCTTCGCCCCATGTAGATAAGCCCTAACTGCACAGAGCTGCCACTTGCTCCTTAGAGAAGCCCACTATAGAGAAGCCCTCTGGATCCCCCTGACAACCTGCACAGTTATCTTTTGGTTTAGATCCTTTTGATTCACAAGGCTTTCCTGGGATGCGCAGCATTTCGGGAAATGGCAGAGGGACTGAAGTCCAAGCACGGGTGCCTGGGGGCCTTGACTATGCTTCAAACAAGAGGCAATTTGGTTAGTCAGGACTCAGATGAATGGGATCCTGCTGGAAACCATGCAGTGGCTGGATAAAAGTTAAAATAAAAGAGACATGAGAACTTGAGAAACAGGCAGGGAACACAGCTTGGCAAGAGACTGCCAACTTCTTGCTTATCATTGATATTCTTATGTTCCTGTTAGCAAAGGTTTGAGTGTCAGCTTTACCATACATTTAGTGAGGGCTTACCTGAGTGATGTACAAAGAATAACGTGCCCTGATTGTTGGCAGAAGACCTCCTAGGTGCTACCACAACACAAGCAAGGTTACATGCTGTCTGTCTGCATACAGGAAGGTGATTCCCAAAGCATTTACAATCTAAGATTATAATTTAAGAAGCCAGGGGTGAGATGCAAAACAGTGCCCAAGTAATTCAGGAAATTAATGTGCCCAGATGAGACTCGTGCTCCTAAATCACAGAGATGCTTTTGAACTCCTCCCTCCCCACTCCAGATTTCTATTTGTCTTGCAATGCTGTGATCTCTGTGGCACATGCTTTGTACAACCTGCTTTGTTGTCACTGACTCCTGGAGTTGTGTGTTGTACAGCGACTCCAAAACTCCCTCTCTGGTTCTATACTTGTGCATCAAAGTGCTGCATACCTGACACAGAAGGCTACTTCTGTCATGTTACATTTGAGATGATATGTAAAATACGCTTCTAGGTTTTTAGACTGTCCACCACTTGTCGTTTGAAAGGCCCGAGCAATACTGACATAGAAAAGAGAACAAAAATGTATCTGAAGCCTTGCTTCATTTTCAAGCTGCTGTGCTACATTTCACCTGGACTTTTGCCTCATTCAGGACAAAGTCCAACTTGGGTCCAAGCCTCCCCAAGTGTCAGAAGAATTCAAGGGCACGCGTTTGGGAGGGCACTCCCGCTTCTCAGTCATAATGGAAATCCGACAACTACAAACAACCCCTTAGATCAAGGGTGTCCGACCTTTTTGAACGTGGGGCCGGATCATAAACTGTTTATCACCCAGTGGGCCGGCGAGCCACATTCAAAGACCTCACAGGAAGCGGTATCACATCACCCCCCTGAAACGGAAGTACAGTATTTACTTTCGTTTCCCATCACAGCACCTCGGGTCTCAGAAAACAGCTTGGAGGGTTGCATGGCGGCCCACGGGCCGTATGTTGGACAAGCCTGCCTTAGATGATCCCTGTAGTCTCCAAACTGTGAGCATACTTGCTATCGGTGAGTTCCTTGCAACCTGGTCCTGCCTGCTCTTTGTCCTTCGCTGCGTGAATCACTGGTGCAATACAGCAAGACAAGTGCAAATGACCTTTTAACCAGCTCACCTGGGAGGCAGTAACCCAAGGTGTATCCACAACTGCTCCAGCTGAAGAAAGAGGAGCATTAGGAGCTGTGCGGCGCGGACCTAGGACGCGTGGTGTGTCTTTGGAGAAGAATGCAGTGGACTGCATCATTTATCAGAAAACACTACCGTGTGGACTGTGCCATCAATCTGCCTGACAGCCTCTCCAACCGCTAGTCCCATCCCGCCGTTGAAATGGTGCCAGGCAACACGGCTGGGATGCCTCTGGGCCAAGGCTGTTTCAACACCTGCCTTCTCTACCTATCGCATTGGATGAGCCATCTGTAGCCAATGCAACCCATTTTTTGGGGGCAAGGAATTCATCAGCAATCATAGGCTCCTTACAAGTCAACAGATGGCTCACGCATGTTGGTATCAGCTGACACAACCGCTAGCTTAGTAAGATGAAGGAGATGCATCGACTCATGTTCTGACACAGTCAACACACGGCAGCCTTCAAGCTGAGGGCCCAGCCAATACAGAACACAACCCCAGCATCATCTCGGTCGGTTGTACCGTAGCTACGCAGAAGGGAATGGACAGGTCCTTCACTTCTCAGCTCTTCCCTATGAAAAAGGGATGAAAATACCGCAGTACTCCCACAGCGTCCATGCTTCTGTCTGCACACACTCCTGGCCTAGTGGGCAGAAGATGCTTCAAGCAGAAACGTTCATTTCTGTTGACAGGCACCTAACGGGCACTGAGATTTTCTGGCTCTGCTTATGAGCCTCGTTAGTTCACCAGAAGACCAAGCAAAGGTTCTACATCCTGGCGGTGGCAGGAGATGATAGACATCCAAAGGGAAGCTCTTCAGCATGCCATGATCTGGTGATCTTTACTGTGATAAAGCTTCCTTGGATCTCCGAATGCCAGGATGCTGGAAGCAGAGCTTGCCTGTCTCGCTTGAGATGCGTTCTGTAACTGTGTGCTTGTTTTCACAGACCAACTCCTCTCCTGGTAATTGTTTCTGGAGCCCTATGAATTTCTGAGCATGGTACCAGCCTCCCTCTTGAACCTTATATTCAGCCCAGTTTGTCCTTCTACAGAGACTCAAACAAACCAAGTGAATATTCCTAGTGGGAAGAACTCCAGATTTGCCTTTGACTAATTAAGTGATATTAAAAAAGCTGTAAATGTCACATAAAAATTGGCAGGCAAGCTGCTTCTAATGATGAGACAATTGCTTTGCAGGGAGATACAGCTGCAACCTTGCTATATAACCTCCCCCCCATTTTTTAAGAGGCATCTGTCTTTTCAAGATTGCCAGTGCCAAGGGAGAGTTCAAAGGATACAAAAAAAAAAAGTTACCACTGGATGCGTCCACTGGCTCCCCTTGCCCATTCCCTCCAATGATTTTAGGGTACTGGAAGTCAGGAGAATGCTGCAGAGTAATTGTTAAGAGCCTGTTCCTCTCTCCAGAAAGTGTTGGTACAACTGGCTGCTAAACAGTCTGTGCCAACATCCAGAACAACTGCATCACAACTTGGATGTTAAAATGTGAAGAGGGAGAGCAGAAGAAAGCCCAGCTGACTGCGGTTTCTCAGTGTAGGCATTTTCCTATGCGTCTAATTCTGAAATGGTTTTCACGTGACCGTGGCATAAAGAACCTGATCATAGTCTGTACTCAAGACTTCCTCTCTGGTAGCACGGGGACAGATGTACCTTTGCTGAAGAACAGGCCCTGAAGTTCCTAACACAGACACGGACCTACAGCCTGATCTACAGAGGCGCTGACCACCCTCTGCTTGCACTGACGGCAACAGAGGCTGAAGGAACTGAGCACGTCCTCAGACTGGACCCTTATCATGGAAGAAGAGTCACAGACCTACTGGTCAAGTGGCTCTTCAGGCTGCCAACGTGCTAGGCATCGTATGAGTCTGCACGGCTGATGACTGCACCGGCACCTACCTAGAGACCACAGTCCCCATTTGCACAAGAGCCGAGCGTATTAAATTCTTCTTAGCATATTTATCCTCACATCACCCCTGTGGGGCGTTCTCTTTACTGTAGAGATGGGGAGCTCAGGCACCGAGACAGTGACTTGTCCAAGGTCACACTGGAAATCTGTAGCTAAACAGGAAATGAAACTTGGGTCTCCTGAATGGCAAGACAATGCCTGGATCCATGAGGCTGCCCTTCCCCGTCTGTGTCCTACAATGAAGAGACACTGCCCCAGGCCACGGTGACAATGCTTTCTCCTCTCATCCCAGCAGCTCAGTGTGTTTTAGAACCACGTGTTACGGCTGATTAAGACGTCTGTGAGTCAGGCCTCGTGGATTGAGGGGCTGATCTGGTAAGGCCTAGGGTTCTTCATCCTCTTCCAGTTCCTTTAGCATGGCCTGGCTTCCCTCAACAGACAATACCTGCATGTCAACCTTAAGAGTTAAGTACAAGCAATATAACTGACTTGGAAGCACACCGTTATACTTCTGTCACTAACAAAATGGCTCCAGAGAAGCAGAGGATTCGAATCCCAGATTGAGAACCAGGTGGCAGCACACTGTCCCGTGTGCGCTATGCACACGCCCTCCTGGAGATCAAATAACCGAATGGAGAAGAAACAGCGTTCCAGCCCAGAGGAACACAAGAGCTGCCAAGGCGGATCAGACCCAGGGCCCATCTAGCTCGACACCCTGCCTCTGACAGCAGCCAACACCAGGACGCTTTGGGGAAGGTAAAACATGCCGCAGCAAGCAGCTGTCATGTACATCCACCCCCATCACAGTTTCCTCCTTGTCTACAATAGTCAGCTTTCATCTTAGATGGTGAAGCAGGATGATTTTCTGCTCCATTCCCAAACTCTTCTTTCTCCCTCCATCCCATTAATGATGGCCATTCAGAGTACTGGTGTTAGCCATACAAATGTCCCATTCCCTCTCTGAAGCTTTGTTAATTCTTTGGATTTAATGATATCCAGTCACCAGGAGTCCCATAAATCCCTGAAAGAAGAAAATAGCCAACACCTCTAGAATGCCCATAGAAATGAAGCTCTGCACCGTTCAAGCACTTGTTTAAGGGCACTTTGCTTCGGAGGATGGCAGTCTCGCAACAATTGATACAGGGATCATCCTGTTTACGTGCACCCCTCCTGAGGAGCAGCAGGGAGAATGAGGTGGCATGCGTACTTGTAGCGCAAAGGGAAGGCTGGGGTGTTTCAGTATTTAACACAAAACACACACCTGGCTGCCCAGTCATCAGCTTTTGGCTTCCTCAACAAGACTCTCTACAAGGGTGGGGGGGTAAATGAGGGAGGTTTGGAAAAAAAAAAAAAAAGAAAAGTTTTCTTTGTCCTCTTTAAAAGGATGTGTGATGACCCTTTCACCTGTGTTTTACTCCTCTCTTTCTTTCTTTTGACCGGGGCTCCTTGTTCTTTCTCCTCTGTGCAGGTGGTGAGAGACGGTGCTTTAGTTTGCAGAGCAATTAAAGAAAAAGGAAAGTATCGCATGTTTGGACCCAATGTGTAATTACCACGCGACAAACAATGCTCGTAGTGGAAGCACAGTGATAAATGCTGTTAAAAGGAATTGTTTAGTGACTCTGCTGCTATTATTTCAGGCTGGATTTCAGAGGTGAGGCAATAGCTTTTATTAGACTAATGCGAGAGGGGTCAGACAAGCTTTCGAGCACCAAAGGCCCTTCATCAGGTTCATTATCTAAAGCTTCCATTCAACAATTAAAAAAAAAATTGTGCTTTTAAAAAAAAAAAATAGGCCCAATTCTGCTCTCTACTATGTCAGTATAAATCCAGAATAAGCCTGTGGAAAGTAACAGTATTATCCTGAATTAATGCTGATGTGTGATGAATTTAAGTCTATTTTCATTATTCCTCCCCCCCTAGACTTTAACTAAAATTCAAATATATTCTCTCTCCTCCTCCCTTACAAAGTTACTAAGGACGCAAGCTTCCACATGCAAGAACAATTGTTGCTCAGTGCAACGCTGACAGTTTTGCAGGGTCTTTACTTTCCAGATGCTCCAATTTTGAAATCTGGAGTCTGAGCCGTGACTGACCTGTGTAAAGTTGTCCGCTCTCCCTGACCCGCAATTATACGATCCATGTGCAAATGAGCTTTAAAGTCACTCTGATGCCATTTGTTCCAACACCTTTCCCCGCAGCTCCCTGCACAAACTACCTACTGTATCTCGAGCCTGTCTGTGCCACATACAATGGGACGCAGGGCTGGAGGAGAAGGAGGAGGAATGCTGTCTAAAAAAGGCACATAACAACAGAAAAAGTAGCCGGAACGGAGTAGCGACATCGCGGGAACAGAGAGGAGCATTGTCACAGGCCGAGTAATCCTGTGACACGCTGCTGTCAGTCATTGCTTGGCTCCCTGCTGGGCCAGCAAGACATCAAAGCCCGCCCCATACCATCTTACATGCTCTTTATCGGCTAATCAGGCTATTCTTCCTGAAATAAAGCCCTGTTAAATCCCCGGCTCACAGGGGCATTCCCGTCCTGTTGCCCATCTGCTGGTGAGGGTCAGCTGAAGCAGGAGGCAGAGTACTGGCCTATCCCTGGTGGCTTCTCAAAGCAAGGACAATGCTGTCTCCAACTTTTTTTTTTTAAACCCTTTCCTCTGCTGCTGCCTTTTTTTTCTTTCCCGGGCGCTGTGCAGGAGCTGGAGATGTCACAGGCCTACGACCGGTCTGTGGATTAACGCGGTAATTGAACAGCCCTCACTTGCTAACAGCATTTGCAGCAACAATTATAAGAAAAGTCCAAACGGACTGAAACAAGACAGAAAGGCTTGCCTTCTCTTTAAATTAAAGGAGCAATGTTAACGGCAACTGCCTATTGCGAAGGAGTTGTATTGTGCATACCGAGCAGGAGAGAGGCTCCCCGTCTTCCTTGTTTCAGAACTGAGGGGTCCTGTTTTTTTGTGCAAGCAAAGTGCTTCGGGTCTCCCTTTCATGCCAAGTCAAAGACAGCCTCATGGGCCTTGGGTCCCCTAAACACTGAGCTCAGAATGGCTTCAGTTGGTCATATGAGAATTGAAGCTTCCCCAATTTAGCTCCTGTCTACACCCAAAAGTTGTACTGCCCTAACTACACTGATACAATCTCAGTGGTAGCAGCAGTGAGACTCCTCATAGCACGACCAAGAGGGAAACCGTGAAAGATGACGAACAATAGGAACTGCAGTGTACAGCACTGCTCTGGACCTTGCTCAATAATAACGGGTCCACATTACTAACTACAAGAACCTCTTACCGCTGAGCATGGCCAAGTCTGCTACAGTTATTTAAAACCCTCTCACACTTCTCTGAAGCAGGGTAGTGTCTTCATCACTGTCCTCATTTTACCACCTGACATGGAGAAACTCAGGCCAAAATTTTCAGATCTGGTGGCCAGAGGCTCAGCTGGTGTTAATGGGTGTAGGACTAGAGACTCCCAGTGACACTGCACACTTACGCCACTAGCTGTTTGGCTCTGGGTGCCGGACATAACGCACACAAATCTATCTGTAAGGCACTTGGGTAGCCCGACCGCCAGCTGACCGAATACACTGGGCCCCGTGGGTATTCAGTGCTGCTGAGAATCAGTCAGTTGTCGAGATGCCTAAGGGCATGTCTACCCTACCTCTGTGCCATGCCAGGATCATTGCAGCAAGGCATGGCCCCTTCAGCTTGCTCCTTCCCAGCACATGCCAATGCCTGATGATGAGACAGAAAAGATATCTTACAGCAGTGCTGAAAGCACACCCAGGACTATTCTCAGGCTCTCCGTCTTCGACGTGTGTCTTGGCACACGTTCTGCACTGGCTTAATGCAGGTGCATTTTTTAGGAGGTGAGCACTGAGATGGCATAGATATGTCCTGACTTTTGCCACATCCTTGAAGCCCAAGTCCTGCAGCAGCAGAGCAGTGAACAGAACTTGAAAGTCCCAAATCCCAACCTACTGGTTTGAAGATAATGATGACAATGACATGCTCCTTGCCTTAACGACTCGAGGTCCAGGCCCTGTCATGCCGGGTGCTGTACATACATGTAAGAAATGGGCAGCTATCAAAGAGCTTGCAATTTAAGTTGAGATAGGAGGTAGACAGGAAAGATGGGAGGAGCACTAGGCAGCAGCGAGACAGGTAGGATAAGCATTAGACAGAGGATGCCAGATGCCTTCCATTCTATAGGCATCATGGCACAAAAAGGTTTCACCGTGAGAGTTAAAGGCTGCTGTATTTTGTTTTTCTTTACAGGGATGAGGAGTTCCATGCATAAAGACCAGCCTGCTTGTTGGAAAACCTGCAAAGAAGCAATCCTCGGTGTTGTGGGCAGGATGGCAGCAGGAGTCTATAGCACAGAAGAAGTGCTATAGAAGTAAGCCAGGCAGAGAAAGGCCATGAAGGACCCTATAGAGTGAAGTCAAGTCTCTTGTGCTTGATGCTACTATGGAAAAAGAGGTTGAAAAGATGAGCCAGGAAGATACTTTCTGCAGCAGTCATACTGACTAGATTTGAGGGGGAAGAAGATTGTATTTGCCCAGGCCAGAGAGGAGGCAGAGGATGCAGCAGCAGAGCACCGAGGTCAACAAAAGCTAACATGACCATGCAAGGCATGGATAAGACGTTCACTTCTCAAACTCTAAGAAGCAGAGGTGTCTGCCTCCCTCCTCTCCCCTTGGTGCCTGCGCTCTTCTAGAGAACATGGTGTACCAAAACTCAGCAACAATGGGAATGGACTATCTTCAAGTAGGTCAGGGGAGACACTACAGGACAATTACTTCTGAGCTTGAGGAAAAGCCCCGGGCTCAACTCCTGAATGCCAGGAGGACTCACTTGAGAAAGGGTAATCTGGAATACCGCGCTTGCACTGTATGAAAAGACACAAGCAAAGCAGAGCGACTGCTCCACACAACCTGGTGACCTGGGAATGCCTTCCAAGGAGTGCTTCAAATGGATCCTATTCTCTCCCGCATGCCGTCAGGAGTGTGGGGCCATGTCCTAGAGAAGGCAACCCTGGAGGCAGAACAGTCGTGTGAGCCTGACGTGGGGAGACACGAGACAGCAGCTCCTCAGCACAGGTTGACTTTGAGCTGGGACAGATGTAGCTCTTGGGGTCTCAATTCCATGCAAGCCAGTGCACGGGGGGGAAAAATAAAGGGCTGGGCCCTGGAGTTCAGCTTCTCAGCAGGTGGCCGAAGGCCAGGGTGCCGCCTATTCACTGAGAGACCACAGCAGTGCTACCGGGTTACCTAACGGCCTCCTTAAGTCCTCAAAGCTGTCTCTGAAAACTGGTAACAGGAAATGATTTTTCTAGGAGCCACTCACTAGAAATGAGGTTTGGATGATAAATCAGAAACCCAGCCCCCAGCCTAGATGGCCGTTACCAAAGCACAAGTAAATGAAGCAAGATCCAAATGCCAGCCCTCTCGACTCAACACAGCTTTCACTCCCCCACCCCAAAGCGTTCAACCCCAACCTTTATCCCGGTGTTCTCCCCGTTTTCAGATCCCTCAGCAGAAAGCACACAATGCAGCACTCGGTGCATGAACCTCGCTTTGCAGAGAGAAGCCTTCCTACCTTTGTGGCCTGAGTTTAGTTTTCTTCTTGGAGGTGGCAGCCACGGAGGTACTGAGGTTCTGGGGAGCATCTCTCAGGCCAAAGGTCTTGGCAACATGGCCCAGGTGGAGGGCTTTGATGTGGAAGATGTGCTTTAGGCTCTTGGGGTAGGTGGTATACGCACGAAGGAAAGACTGCAGGGCTGGGAAGAGACAGAACGAGAGAAAGAGAGCATCATGTTATTTTTGTTGCGCTTTGCATTTGGAGCTTTCAGTTGTTCTGGCTGCAAGGATGTTGTCTGGGCATGCAGGACATCCTTTCATCAGCGGTTGCTGGGAGTGTTCAGCACATTAAAGACATGGGAAGGGTGTGACTGGAGTGATCGGAGACAAAAAAGGCTGGGGAGAGGGGTCAGGAGCTGGTTTTATGCAACTTTGCCTCTCTCAAATGCGGTCCCTTTTTGTCAGGTGAGGTGGGGCTCTTAGCGCTGCTCATGACTTGTGGTGTTGACTTCAGCAGCTAGCAGACCAGACAGGGAAAGAAAGGGAGGTGAGAAGGATGAAGAGAGGATATACAGGGGTCAGGTGTGTGGGGGAGGGAGGAAGAGTCCTTTGATATCGTAATCCCAGGAGCCCATGAATTTTTCACCAGTTTTCAGCTAGTCCCTTGTAAGTATCTGAAAGACGGGTGGGTTTCTGGTCTCGCCACCATGCTGAGAACAGAGCTCGCCTTTTCAAAAGGGGAAAAATAATAGCCTGTATATTTCCTCCATCTCTTTACCCCAGTAAGTGCCTTCCTTAGGGCTCACTGCTCTGAAGAGGAGAACGTGCTCATGGCAACACTGCAGCCGCTCCTGCACCTATCCCACAATGCCAGCTGCAAGCATCAGGCTGCAGTCATTTCCTCTTTGCTTTGGGGAAAAAAGGAGGACTGTTAAGAAGAAAATTCTTCCACTATCATTCAAATGCGCTCCCTAAACCCTTCCTGCTACTGCTCTGCTCACAACATCTCCCATTCCCACCTCCCACTCTGACCAGTGCCTGCACCTCCCTCTTGTATCCCTGACAGCAGCAAGCTCTACACGCTAACCTCCCCTGCCCTTGCTTGTTGAGCCACTGGACCAGCAAGTTTGCCCACAGCTTAAGTCTAATCGCTCACCAGCAGCAGGAGATTGGAGTTTATGAACAGTAATAAAAATGTCATTTTACCAGATCAGCTCCTGGAAGGACCCTGGGAATCCATCAAAGCTCTGTTTACTGAGTAAAGCGAACTCCTTTTCCCAATCGATGAGAAGACAATAAGGCAAGTCCTTTGCACCCCTCTCTTACTTCTGTGCTGCGAGTCTTTCAGGGACGTCCAAACAACAAGGGACCACCAGTGTTTTCCAAGAGAATGCTTAGCGCTGCCCAGGCCCCATCCTGCTGGAGAAGGTGCCTACATGAACCACGACCCAGCTAAAACGTTCATAAAACTGCAATGCTTTGTTCTCGCTCCATAAACTTACTGTGACAAAAGGACAGGATTGCTCTAAGCAGGTATCATTCTGGGGAAAAGAGAGCTGTGCCCGTTCTGCATTTGGCCCACTGGCTATTTCACTCCCATAAAGCTATCGAGTCCACTTTCACAGCACGGCAACAGCCTGGACCCCAACCATCCTGCTCTTACAAGGGCTCAGTGCACTTCCAACAGTTCTGCAGGGGTAAGAGGCTGCCAGTATCCCAGGAGAACAGAAATGTTGGTGGCTAGCTGGTATCATGTCTTTCGTGGGGCCTTTCCAGAGGCCAGACCCAATAATACTGACAACCCAAAACCTCTAAAAACCAGGACCCCTCCCCCTCTACCCCAAAATCATGAGATGGGCTTAAATAGAAACAGACAACATGGGCTAGATGTTCAGCTATCATAACCTGCTGGAGGTCTGAAAACATCCTCCTGGGAGAGGTGAATGGACACACTTGGGAGTGGGTTATCTTTGCCTTCTGGCTTTTTAACCTTGAAGGGGGCACTGAAGATACGCTTCCCAGCTTTACTCTGCTGTCACAAAGACTAGAAATTGAAAGCTGGTTTTCAGCGGGCTCTGAGAATCTCTTCTAATCCCAGGGCTCCAGGAGCTGGGGCTTTAAGAAGAAAAGACTGAATATCATGAGAGCTGGCAGCACCACTAGCAAGGCAGCACCTCAAAAGGTGTGGAACAGCGTTCCCTCTAAGCTATGTGGCATGCGCAGCTGTGCCCGGCAGCGTGGCATGAGCACGCCTGTGCACACCAGCAGCTTAGAGGCAATGCTGGTGTGGAAGAAAAGGCCTGGGGGAGATTCTGCTCCTCATCAGCCCAGTGAAAGCTTAAGGTAATTTGATTTTGGCAGAGGCCAGGTTTGCACCTGTGTAGAATGTGGCCCATCCTTCTCAACACTTGTGTCTTTCTTTTCCTCCTGGCGTGGAAGCTGGAGAGGAAATGAAGCATGTGTGACAAATATTTGTCCTGCTGTTTAATGGAGGACTAGGAGATACTCAAATGTAAGAGAGCAGGGAGGTATCAAAGCAAAGACGGAGAAGAAGAGCAGCGCCCAGCTCTGGATGCTAAACCCTGAGCCTGGCCTTAACTGACCTGCTCCGCAAGTGGAGAAAGCTTCAGTGGGATGGGCAGTCCCAACCACTCCTGCTGCCCGACAAGAGCTGCTTGCCAGCTGTGGGGTGGGGGCAAGCACAAATAGGAAGACAGTAGTGAAGCATCTTATACAGGCTCCCTATCAATGACCTTTCATCTCTCCCGACACACGAGGAGACGGGGGTAAGGGTGCAACGCTCCATCTTTGGCTGCAAGATGGAAATCTTGAAGGGGAAAAGCAATGCTCGCATCCTCCTCTGTAATCACAAAGATGTTGGCCAGTAAACGCAATCTGCCCAGCATTTCTTGTGGTTGCCTCAATCTAAAATTGGAGTCTGGAGAGGCCCCAGCCACCTTCGAGTCCCACAGGAGCAGAGGGTGCTGAGCATCTCCCCAGATGAGGGTCAGTGCCCAAATGATCACTTCCTGAGATACTTATTCCTCCTCCCTGCCAGTGGCTGATTGATCTATCGTTTGAACTGCAACATCTTCACCGAGGTGTTTTTCAGCTTCAAGAAGACAGGGCCAAGGGAGGATGTGAGGAGTGGGTGGGCAGGGAGCCATGCTCCGCTTGCAAGCAGCCTGCCATCAAGCACTGGTTATTAACATTGACTAGGTCAGAGAATGCAAAAAAGGGAAACAATTGCATCCCTGGCACTGTTTCCAATTGATTGTCTGCCATGAAGGCAAGAGCCAGCTGCCATGTTAATTATTCATGATTCTTGGCTGGGAAGGGGAGGAAGAAGGGAGTTTAGAGAAGCCAGTCAGTAGTGGAAAAATTTGCATATGCATATAGCAGAATAAGAAGGGCGGGGGGGGGAGGTATAGCCCTTGGACAAGGCAAAGGGCGGATGCATCACGTGAAAACGTTTCATGACTCTCTGCTTGCATTTCCTCACAACGGTCATTAAGAGTTCACAGCTTCTAGGCTCCGTGATCAGAATGTGCACGTGCACACACACGAGTCACAGCGCGTGCACACAGACACGGGCAGGGATCCGTACACAACCAAGCCCGTTTAGTGGTTTCCTTTTGTCACGGCGTATTTCCAATAGCATCGTCTAGAGGATGAGCATGGCAGCAGGAGCCATGACACCTGAATTCTGTATTCCCGTCCCCTCTGCTGCCTGATGAGTGACTTTGTCCAGGCCACAAAACTGCTCTGAGCCTCAGTTTCCCCACCTGTATCCTGGGAACAACAGTATCTCCCTACCACATGGAACTGCCAGTAAGTTCAGCAGCATAAGCCTGAGGATTTGACCAGTGAGTGAGAACTATCTAACGTCTCAAGGCTTCTGTATGTGCTGAGCCCCTTAAAAAATGTGCGTGTCAAAACCACAGCATCAAACATGCAGTGCGCAGCAACACACAATGGCAAGGCTCAGCTATTATGCTTTGCAAGTCTCTGGCACCTTCCATCTTTGGAGCTCCAAGCACTTTGTAATCACGGTTAAATTAAGCCTTGTAGCCCTGCTGCGAGGAAGACAAGAATTAAGGGAGAAAATGAGGCAAAGAGAAGTTAAAAGATGCATCTCACGTCACCCACCAGGCTGGCTGCAGAGGCAGCAACAGAACCTCATGGTCCTGGCTTCCAGTCCTTTGCTCTAACCACTTTTACTGACGTGCCAATAGAAATGTGCCGACATGGTGAGAGTAGGCTGACAGACTACCACACAAGCTCCTTCATTCACTATGGAAAGATCCAAATAGTAGGGGATTTAGGAAACAGCATCTCTCTCTTGGGAACAGATCCAGCCACTTGTCTGGAACCGAACACAACACCTGAAACCCGAATACCTGATACACTGGGAGCAACCTTCGCTCCCCCAGTTCATGCCGTTAGGGTGTGATACTCTCTAGTCACTTCTTTTTTGTTGTTACACCTTAAACCTGAATGACCTTATCATACAGACGATACCATCCATTAGAGAAATGCTTAAACTTTTGTTTATAATTGCACACTGTATTATTTATAGCATAATGAGCATGTGCCATCTTCTAAGAAGGGTGAGTCAAATTGAGACCCAAGGTCATCATATGGAGTGAGCCTATAAAGAACCCTGCTCTTTCCAAAACCAGTGAGAGGGGCTAAAGCAGTGATCTCCAAAGTCGGGTGCGCAAGACGATCCACTGGGGTGCGGGAAGAAAATATTAGAACTTTTATTTATATTTATTTTTTATCTCATCCTTTTTTAATTTATATTTTTGGTGTATGTTTTATAATGTACATAATATATTAGTACAGTAGTACGTGTATATAATTTATAAATAAATACATATATTGGGGGTGCGTGCTCAAAATTTTTTTCCTGATAGGGGTGCACGATCAAAAAAGTTTGGAGGCCACTGGTCTAAAGAGCTGAAGTCAATGGGAATCCTACCTCAGGGGAGGCCAAATTACGACACGGATGCTACAAGTGGCACGGGCAGCCTGTGTGTGAGACATGCAGCAGATCGGGAAAGGGGCAAGGAGCAAAGCAGCAGATAAGGCAGGAAGCAGAAAGCAGAGCAGCAGATCAGGCAGAGGAAAGGGATCAGAGCTGCACTCAGAGAGGATACAGGGCATATTTGTGGCATGCCTGCCAAAAAGTTTGCCCCCTCCTTGCTGACCTGATCTAGGATAGCAGGATTTGGTCCACACCTGAATGGTGGGATGGGAAGATATTGATTGGTGGGTGAAGTAAAACGGAAGGAAAAGATTCAAAGAAAAAGGAACCTAGTAACATATTCACCCTGCGGCACAGGTGGTTCACTTCTTGTGAGCACAGTGTTAAGTCAACAACAAAACTCAAGGTTCTGGACTTCAAAAGTATTCTCCGTGTTAGATCAGGGGAAAAGTCCATCATCTGCCCTTGGATGAAGTCTGCACAACAGGTATTTGGTTTGTGTGTGCTCCTTCCTCGGCAGCTCAGATGGGCTGTGGGGGGCTGTGCTTGTACAAGAGGTCTGGGTCCGTACTCTCCCTCCCTCTTAGCTAGTACCAGGAGGCAGATTCAGTTTAATACCTCTCGCCACTCCCACGGAAAATTTCTCCCAGAGCAAATGAAATCCCTTCTCCCTCTACCCCGTTCCCAGTCTAGATGGAGATGATTACGGCTCGCTATGCTGCTCTGCGCTGTGATCTAGGCGTTCTGCCTGACTAAAGCTGCGGATGAAATTGAAAATCTGAACCTAATTACAACTGTTAAAAAAATCTATCAGCTCTTCTCTTCCCTGCCTTTTTTTTTTCCTGCTCTAGGTGCTCTCTCCCCGCGCCACCTGCCTCACCCCCACACTCAAGAGCCAGCTCATCAAGTAAAAAGTGCATCCCTTAGTTCAGGGCGGCTCACAAGGTGTTTCGTTGGGCCAAATGTATAAACTGGTGTGAACCAACTGGATTCAATGGTGTTACAGCAGGATGAGGTTGGCATGTTGTCTCTGACCTTCTCGGTGCAACGTGCCATGTACTCAGCCACTCCTGGGACTGGGTCAGAGCCCCCTCGGCATACAAATCCTAATGAAAGCCTAGATTCAAACTCATTTGCGCGTTGTACACAAAAGAAAGAAATTAACTTTTAATATCGGCAGAAATCCTCCTGCCTCCGTGTCACCCCCCGCCCAAAGCCTCTGCCCTCAAAATGCTCCTGTCGGGCCTGGGCCCCCAGAGACCACCTCGTCGGGGAGATGCCCTGGCAGCTTGCGGTAGCCGTTGGGGAAGAGGGTAAAAACAAGCCCACTGACCTTTCTTTGCCCACCGGACCTTTTCTCCGCTGGAGTGCACGTAATTTTCAAACTCCGTCTGCAAGACCGTTGCCCGCTCCCGCACTTCCTGGGGGTTTGTGCCACGGGATTTCTGGGAGGGCGGTGGGAGGATTAGAGGAAAGACAGAACTTGAGGCAGGAATAATGAAGCAGTTTAGAATAGATTTAATAACAGTAAAATCACACAGTAACCACCCAGGGGGCAACAAGGGTAATCCTCTCAATATTACTAGGGAGAAAAAAAAAAAAAGTATAGATAAAGATGTTAAAGTCAAAGCAACCCGCGAGCGCTGCTTTGTGAGGAGAACAAATCCGTTTTAATTTTGTGTTTTCTAACACCTATCACGTATTATTTTCCTCCCCCATCTCCTGGTAGCAACCGCCCTGCGTTCATGGGGTCAAATTCTAGGTCTGAAGTTTCACCAGAATCAGTGTGAAATAACTGCAGGGTTATCGCTAGCTGCCTTCGCTGGGCCCAGTCTTCTCTTGAGAGTTTAAGAAAGGTACTATTTTCATTTTAATTTATTTATTTAGCTTTAATATTATGATGTTCAATCTGTGCAAACTCAGTCCTACCTGGGAAAAATACTGTTCCCCACTAGCTTATTCTTTCCCTCTCCATATGAAATTCCTTGCTCTTGCTGATCTTCCTCTGCTTACACACGGTTCTTAATCCTCATTCATTTCTGGAGACCCTCCGTCCAAGCTGCTCTCACCTACTTTTCTCTTCCTCTGTCACTTTCTCAGCGCTTTGGAACGATCGCCTCCTTCCAGCACCGTAGGTGCCTCCCCCTTCTCCCAAACCTTCCCTCCGTCCTAAAGGCTACTCGTGCAACGAGTCTGTGCGCTTCCCCACACAGGACCTGCCATCCCACCTGCTGAACCTCGGTCTGATGCAATGCTTTTTGCACTCTTTCTGTTCTTGCAACAGGGAGATAACGCTTGTGCATACCTCTCCAAACTGCAAACCAGAAAAGACCAAATTCCCTGCAGGAAACGTGAGATGTGAAGCTGATTTAAAAACGGAGTCACTGATGTTCACAGGTGAGATGTGTGCTGCTCACCGTGAACAATTACTACTGCAAAAAAAATAATCTCCTGGGGTACTAACAGAGGAAGCCAAGTTCTGCAGATCTTCCAGGGGGTGAGCTTTGTGCTGAGTATTCATAACTCCCAAGAAAGGGATTGTGTGTGCGCTCAGCCCCTCTCAGGATCAGGCCGTAAGAGAGAAGCTCAAGGGAAGGGAAAGCAAAGAGATGTTCTGGGGGAGGGAAAAAGGAGCAATCCCTGGAAGTGGATAGGGGAAGATGGGGAGAGTAGGGTTATCCTGGCTGGCAGAAAAGCATGATAGCAGCATTTAGGTACCTGGCTGAGACCCCCGGTTGTCTATATTTCCCTTCCATGGCATTCAGTCCTCAATGGTTGCTCTGGGAGATTGAATGCAAAACTAAACCATTCGGTGCATGAGACCAGTCGCATGATTTTATCGCAGACTGTGACACCTTTCCCTCAACTACGCATCTCAACAAAAGGGGAAGGTTCCCATCGCTCCACTCCGGGCCCACGTCACAGCAGCATCCTCCAGCCAAGAGGAAGAAACCAGAGATTCACTTGTGAGCTGGATTCGCTACTGCCTTAACTATACAAAATGCCCTTCTGCCAGAAATGCAAGTAGCACCTCCGCACCGTGCTGAGCGCCATTTCACGTTTAAACTGAATCCTCACACTAGGCAAAGGCAGGGATTAAGAAGGGCTGGCCTGATCCAAGCACAAAAGGGCCCAAAGCCTTTGCTGGCCTAACTCCATCAGCTTCATTGGTTTCCATGTTGGTAGGACATTTCACCAAAGACAAGTCCTTGGGGCTGTCTGGTGCTGCTCCTGATTTACACCGGCACAACAAAACACCACATCTGGACCAGTTGAAGCGCTGCACAATTTTTCTATCTGTGGCTTTGGCGCTGCACCTTGAATCTGGTCAGATTATCATTGCTATTCAAGTCCCCGCTTCCTGTTACAGCAGCTTTGTGAAGTGCACATGAACAGGTACTAAAATTCATATTCACTCACTATCCAGCTTGGACAAGAACGAGGAGGCTTCTCTCCCTTTTAAGATGCACAAAGTCCCCCTCTCTACACCTGTTCTCTCTGGGACACGCCAGCACAAAATGGGGCACACTTTATTTATGTGCTTTGCCCTAGTCGGGCGCCCTTCTCACCTGCTCGGCCAGTCAATCAGACGAGCGGAGGGTCCACGCTAGAAGTGGAGTCGCCTCCCCAAACCGGACATTTGTCACCGGCGTTAACAAGTTTCTGCTGCCGTGAAACATAAAACTTCCTCCCCCCCCCCAACCCCCGCTTCTCTTTTGTTAAGCCTCCCCGACAGCACCGAGTGTCACCTTCCCAGGGTTTTTTAATATGAATGTAAAATTAGCGAGATTGCCCTTTCCCCTGGCGGACAGAATCCTCTGTTATTAAAAAGTAAAGCACTTTAATAATGAAAACTTTTTCTCTTTTTCCTGTGTTTTAACTGTTTAAAATTAATGAGAAGGGCATAACGGTTGTCAAAGCGATATTGAAAGCCGGGTAGCCAGGACCGAATAAGCACGAAAATCCCTCCAGAGTGTTAAATAAACAGTGCTTCAGCCCTCTCCGAATCCCTCTGTTGGTTATTGTATACATTCTGTAACAGCACTCAGAATAGATCTGAGCGCCGGGGAGGCAGAAAGGTTTCAGAATTCCAATAAAGGCCTCAAATTAAAGACAGCCTGGTGCGAATTCCTGGAGAAAATTAAAGAGACCTCAAGCTTAAGTGACAGGTGACTTGCTTCTGTGTCACAACTGTCAGGGGATTTAGTGATAATATGGCAATATATTACAAAGGACTTTTCTTATTCCCCCCTTTAGGTTTCAAAATGAGGTATCTCTTCTTCCTAGTGGGGGGGGAGGGAGGGAGGAGAAAGAAAGTAAGACTAAAATAAGGGATAAACTCCCCCCCCCCCCCAAAAAAACTAGGTGCATAATTTCCAAAGTGCAAGGTCAGTTCGAGAAAAATAAAATGCGGAAAAATAAATAAAGCGAACGGCAGAAAACATAATGCTTAGAAAACAGTGTTTCCCCTTCTCTCGCCCCCACCCGGCCTTTTATCCCCTCCATCCCCTTGAGAGAGATTTCATTTTCAAATTGCCCCCTAATGGGCAGGGGGGGAAAAAGCTGGGTTTTGATTCCTGCCTTCCAGGGAGGTTGGTCTAAAATAAATAAATTCTAAATTTAAAAACTGACTCAGACTTGGAGCCAAGCTGTGCAAAGAAAAACCGCCGCGCGCCGCACTGCCTGCATCTCTGGACGGAATAATAAAAGTGATTTTACTGGCTGTCGACTGCAAGCGGTCCTGCATATTTTACTCACACGAGTAAGCCCTAGCCCTGCAAGTAGTCAATAGGAAGACTCACTTGGATGCCCTTACACCAGACACTAAGGCCTAAAAGATAAAGGATTGTGCTCATGGTTTGCTAGATTCCTTCCCTTTCTTGATGCATTTATAGTCTCAGTTAATCCAACTAACTAATGAGAGTTTCTAATACCCTATTTCTGAACAGTGCCTCGCAGAATGAGGTCCCAAATTTGGCTGGTCTCTAGACACTGGCATAACTAACCCAATGGATATTACTGCAATCCAGAAAGACGTGTACAGTGTTGCAATGTTTTAAAAACCATTTCAAGCCATTATGAGAAAAAAAAAAATATGCCAGGAAAAGAAAGACTCGAGAATCTGTTTCTTAAGATGGAAACTTATGGCCGTTAAAACTGGGGTGTCTTGGCATCAGGGAGGCTAACTCTCCAGTTTTGTTATGAGCACGGTGAAATGAGCCAGTTATTGCGTGGTAAGCCAGCATGCAAACTTGTGCGAGCGCTTCAACCCTACGGTGTGCACCAGGTAGCTTTAAAAAGTGGCCGTTTTTATATAGCAAAATCCAGGACACAAGCCTGGATCCTCAACTGAGCACTTCTGGTTCAGGTTCGTGTAACTGACTCCGTTTTGTGCTGCAGGCCAGCTAATCGGCGGTGCTGAGAGGCTACTTCCCGAACGAGAAGCCGTATACTCGTTTTACGGATGGTGCTGTGGCTGGTGGGGGGCAATTAGCATTTCCTCTCTGCAGACACCGCACAAAGCCAGAGGCGGTCAGCCAGCTGTGGACTGATTTTCCCAATTCCAGACAAAAGTCCCCAAAATTCAAGATGAACGGTTGCTTTAGAGAACTTGCTCTTCAATGAAAATATAGCAGAGTAGCTAACACGTTGCAAGTTTACAAGCTAACTTATCTCCTGTAATGTGCCATGCCTACAAGAGGATTAATGACAGAAGGAATATAGAAATACAATAAAACCAGAGCAGGTGGGAATGTTCTTAGGGTTAAGAAAAAAAAGAAAAAGAAAAAAAAAAGAAAAGAAAAGAAAAAGGCCATAATGTCTACTGCTACCATGGTACTTTAAAACAAAATGAAGGATTTTGTTTTAATAACTTTTTTTTTTCCAACCCCCACACACAGTCCCTAGAACCCAACAAGTTTTTTCCCCACCCCTCAGTAAAAGTTGAAAGATCAAATTTATTCTCTTTGTAGGCAGGTGAACACACACACCCAGACGGAGCCACATATATATTTTATACGCCTAAATATAAAATATACATTTTACAGGCGCTTCAGCTTGCTCCCTGGCTGCGCACAGAAGCCCAAAAAAAGTGTGTTCCAAGGGGGTACTTATAATGGACTTCAGTCAAGGCAGTGAGAAACAAAGAGCATTATAATGAGGTGGCTGTGTGCTCCAGTATAATATATACATGACACCGGGCACGGAGACCTGATCAGGTAAAGATAACTCTGTAATTCGCAAGCGGCAAAGCCATAGTTGAGTTAGTTTAGGTCTTTTGTAACAAGCGGAAATTAAAAGTTCCAACCACAGCCGGCTCCATGCACGGTCGAGCACATCCATATCTTGGTCTCCCGGATTTTTGAAAAATGGCTTATAGACTTTAATAGAGAATAACCTTCCTGGGTTTTTTTTAAACACCATATAGAGTTGAAGAGAGAATTAGGGCCCAGCTATAGATCTCTATACATTGCCATAAAAAAAAAAAAAATCTAGAAAATGACTGGAGCCTTTAGTACCCTTTCGAGATGTTTAAGAGTAATTCCTGTGAAACCCTACATATAATATCCACAGAACTACAGTGATTTCATCCCTATTACACTTGAAAGGATTTTCCCACTACCAGATATTTCCTCTCTTGGTCCTAGTCCTTTAGACCAGCGTCAGACAAAACCTTCAGTTTCTGCTGGTATAAAATCCTGCAGCACGTTTAAAAATACGTTTTATAGCTCTGCTGAAATCGAGCATTAAGCTACCGTTCAGAGGGACTGTATTTCAATTAGGACACAACTACTTAAAAGTTATAATATGCTTCACGTTTTGAAAGCCCTTTATAAATATTAATTCATCAATCTTTGTAACCAGCCTTGCTGGTTTGGCATTAGCATTATTCTACAGATAGGCACAGCGAACCCCAAAGAGGCTAAAACCGATGTTATTTCAAAAGGCCGCGTATTTCTTATTCAGATGCACCATGGGCATTACAAGGGGTGAGTACCCAAAACCTTTTGGACACCTTTCAACAGCTGCTGTTGAAAAACCAAATCAATACCTGTCAAAGAAATATTTTCCTTTCCCCGTCCCCTCCTCCCCAAGTTCCATGCATCTTGGGTCTAGCACGAGTTACCTTCAGTCCTGTATCAGCATCAAATTTAAAGTAAAGACATCTTTCGAGGGCTAGAAATGGAATTTTATAATCATTTTAATGAGGAGATTCTCAGTCTCTACATGGGACCCACAGAACCCGCTTCCAAGGGCACGGCAGTGACAGTTTGCACACAGAAAAGCGATTTTAAGTGACTTTTAGAGTAACACAGCAATTCTAAACTCCCAGTGCCAAACATTTTATACTAACCTCCACACATGTCCACATGCTTATTAAACTACATATTTTCTGGACTACTTTATAAACCAGGACTTAGCCATAATAAGGATTTGTGAAGGGCTGGGAAAATCTGGGTGCGAATAGTTGTTTCCTCAGGTAAGCTTAATATCTGTAAAAATGCAGGGCATGCTGGAAGTATGAATATTCTTCCAGAGCATGTCTTTTGTTGAAAACAAGCCACAGTGCCTAACAGAACCATCTGCCAGGAAACTGGAAGACAGTGGACAAGCTGAAGACTGTTGCGTGGAATAACTGAATAAGCGAACTGGCAAAATAATAAGCGAGTGGAAAAATAAACCTGGGTAATGCTTGACATTTGCTCAAGTTTTCTTTAAGATTGAGGCTCTTACAGAATGCAATCTGTGCCGGTGGCAGAAAGGACCAGTGCAAATGCCTGAATTTTATGAATTAGCAACTAAAATGCTGACCCAAACCCAAACCTAGACTCAATAAAATGTCTCCTACCAGCTCCATCGAGGTTTCAATCAGGCCTCTCCAAAACAAAATATAATAATATTAAAGCCTGGATAACAGCACACAGCATCTTTGTTCATTTGCTTGAACAACTGTTGTGTCATTTTTAATGTCTCCTAATATTTCACAAACCAGCAAATGGACCACAAACAGTATGTCATGCCAACTGCAGCCTTTGCAACAAGAGCCTTTGCAAGAACACAGTCTGCTATGAAACTTTTGCTGATAAGCTAAGAGTCTAAGCTAAGACTCCCATTTTGGGGCAAAAGTTTAAGGGGGCACAAATGGGGCAAGTGAAGAATATGAAGGCTTGCATTACCTTACAATATGGCTTTATACACCCTTTTCTTTGAGAGACAGCATATTTAGTTAGCGAATGAAACCAAAGCAATTCCAAACCACCAAAATAACTCACTTTGTTTCCCCACTGGCGCCCCTTGAAACGATCATCCTTCATTAAGTTGGCCAAAATGTCCTCCATCTTCATTTCTGAGACCCTGAAACAGCACAAAAGAAGAGAAAAATGGTCATTTCTCCAGGGCAACATCAACCTTTCTGCACAGAAATGGTTTCTCTTCCATCCCATGGGAGTCGGACCCAACCAGTGATGCCCAAGAGGGGTCGAGTGGCAGGGGGGGATGAAGACCTACAAGTTCAGCCTGACCATAATGTCCTGTACATTTATCCAGCATCTTATCCGTGAATTTGACTTCAGTCACCCTGAAAATCTAGCAATCACTAGAGAAGCTGCACATACATATACAGGCTTGAAAGGGTCACAAGTTTTCTTCCTACTTCTTGTTTCCGTTTCAGTAGAGTAGTGCTTCGGAAACAAGAACTCAGGCAAAACATTCAACCCTTAGTTGAAGGAACAAAGTACACTGTTACACTTTGCGGACTCGGACATGAAAGCTCTTCTCTACTGTTAAGGACTGTCTCCCACCCACATCAACCAAAGATTTTTATTTTGATAACTTCTTGTCTCAGTGGGATCAGGTTCACTCAGTTGTGATACCAAGAGAGATCTAATTCTCCAGTCCTCAAAAGAAACCAGCACCTGATATTACTAATGTAACAAACATGCAAGGAAGAAACCTCTTTAACCATGAGCTCCATCTTTATGCATCAGAAAACAGTGACAAACAAATTGCAAACTGGTAGAAACTCAATTTATCGTTTCTTTTGCTGGTCACTTTTAAGCTTTGCTGTATATCTGGCAGTTGTCATCACTGTGCTGCAGAGTACAGAGAGTTTAAGTGATTTATTCAGAGCCAAAACCTTCAGTCAGGACTTTTAACCTCGACAGCTGTGCTTGAACCACAAAACCATCTTTTTTTTTTTTTTTTTTTTTTTTTTGCTAGGAACATGGAGCTGATGAGGCTGGAAGTTAGGGAGAGGATTTTGGAACAAGGGTGGCATAAAAAGTCTAGAAAGCTGGGATTTTCATATTTCATTTGTCCAGAGTTAGTCTCTAAATAAAAAAAAAATGCCAAACCCATTTGGCAGTTCAGCTAGAACCATTCACTACCGGTCAGATCTTAGCCTTGTTGAAGCTAATGGGAGTTCTGCCACCGACTTCAACAGAACCAGCATCGGGTCATGTGGGCAGTCCCTACATTATGAAAGTCCAACCAAAATTTGGAGTACGTCGGAAAGAGAAAATACACTTTTCTCTGGTATGGCATGTGCTTCCTTTAACCCTGCTCCCTGCCACCAGCCTCTGAGCCCTCATTTTAAAAAGCAACATTAGAAATACGAACAAGAGAATTTTTTGGCCAAATGCTTAGGGGTTTCAAATGCCACGAGTGAAACTCCTCCTTCCAGACCCATCAGGTGATTTCCAGATCAGCAGGGGATGGACGCACCGCTGAGGCTGCTCAAACAGCTCTTGGGTAGGGAGTGAGCAGTCTCTGTGTCGGTGGTGGCTCTCTTCTACCAATCAAAAATCTACTACGGTGAGGCTCATTCAGAAATACAGTGGTTAAAAACCTAGGACCTAGGGTGGAAATGCTGGAGTCTCCTGGACCTCTCCCCACCCCACCACCCCCTGAAAGCAAACCGTGCGGAGCACTTCACGGCAATGTTCTCCAGACAAGTACCCTCCCCCCACCTTGCCCACCACATCCTGTGGTCATCCCGACCGAATGCAACGTTGCCTGGGTCAGGGCTTGGCCTATTGAGTTACCTTGCTCTCCAGCTTGCTCATGTCTACGACGGACATTTTCCTGCCAGGCCTTAGATTGCTTTGCATTCCTTTCTTTTATACTTTCCTTCCCAGGATCACAACTCAAGAAGAGAGAATCCAACATCTCTCCTCCAAGAAGCGTAAAGCTACCTGTGATCATCAGGGCCCTATGGCAGTTTTTTAAACCACAGGAATCAACCAGGTGTGGCAGCCAAATGCCATACTTGGCATTTAGTCTCCATCTGCTACCTACAGTTTTTTCCTGCATGTTCAATCAGGTGATCAATTTTCTACTCCCAGCTGTAAGACACTTGTCCATGGCCCTGATTCTGCAAATTCAGCACATCTTTAAAAATTTAAGCATGTGAACAGTTCCACTGATTTCAGTGGGCCTACTCTCATGATAAGCTAAACTCACGCCTATTTGAAGGTTTGGGCCCTGGGTTTCCACATGGCTATGTTTCACAAATGGGCAAGTTTCTCTCCCTACAGAAGAAACTAAACTACTTCCCTTTCTGTATTGGCGTAAACCCAAATGAGGCGTACCAAAGTCAACGCTGGTCTTTTATACTTGCATCTGTTTGAAAGGGAAACAAGTTTGGATCGACGTGGTTTAGAACCTTAATGAGTGAATAGAAACAAGTGGGATTAAAAAAAAAGGAGGATTAACACTTTGCACTCCGTTGCCTCAACTAACAGGAATTGATCAACCTTTGCAATACCGTATGAGACACGAAGAGACGAGCAGAGAGAGTAAAGCAACTTTTGTAAGGACCCACAGGGGATCAGTGGCAGAAGCTGGGAAAGAAGTGAAGGGTAAATGTTGTCAACTCCACGATCACGTCTCTACATCACAAAGCTGGAGACGAGCATGGCACAAGCATGGCACACAGGAAAGCTTCCCCCTATAGTGCTAACAAGCCTTGACCAGTCCTACCCGGTTCAAGGAAACGGGGCAAATGCAATTTCTTCAGTACCTGGCCTCCAAGCCTCCGCGACAGAAACACTGCATTCATGCCAGAGAGAAAGGGAACGAGCTAGTCCAGAGAAGCAACAGTTTAGCCCAAAGGGTTACAGGCCGCGATTGTGCAGGGCCGCGTCCCAGCCTATGTGGGAGGCCGTCTTGATGTAGCTGGGGAATCTCCGAGAGAGAGGATTCCTTCATGGAGAACACAGAGGTGGAGGAAGGAGGGGGGAGAGACACGGGAGGAAGGGAAATGGAGCATAAAAAGACAACTGAGGGTTCTTCTGTTTGTTTTTGAAAAGTATAACAGTAAATTAAAACATAAATGGCAACCACTTAAGCAAGAGAAAGGCATTTCTCCCCATACCCCCAAAGGTTGCTTTGACACAGCTATGAATGAAAATGTCAAGCCTTTTGACATTGATGCGTCTGAGATGTGTCATCCCCTTCTCCCTTTCTCCTCTCTCCTGGCATGCTGCCAGCTTGCTGCCTTACAGATATGTGAACTCGGTTCACAGCAGGGAGCACAGTGTGCGCGGGGTGGGGGTGCATTCGGGCGGGGGAACGACTCGTGCCTTCACGGTGATGCGCTTTCCTGTATAAATTAGTTAGGCCGCCGTTAGGAGATAAAGAAATTATCTGATGGCTGTCGAGGCAGGCGCTGCTAGATTGCACATGAAGGAACTAAAAGAGACGTAAGCACAAGGAGGAAATATCCAACTCTCGGCAGTGTTTTTCCTGCTTCTTGTTTCCTTCCTTTGAAGGAAAATATGTTAGTTATATGCAGCGCTGAGGCGCAACATTTTGGAGGGTAACCTTAAAAAAAAAAAAAAAAAAAAAGGAAAATTCATCTAAGTCAGTACATGTGCACTCATGACAAGGGAAGAGAAACGTAACATCAAATTACACAATGCTACAAAATAAGAGTTGTTGAGGCAGTCGTGCAACAGTCCTAAGCTCCAGCGGGCATTGCTTTTCTCACCAGAGCCACAGCGAGAGGGTTTTGGCCAAAGTAAATCCTACTGAAGCCAAGTACAGGCTTCAGATACGTGTGGAAATTAATTGTGAGCGATTTCCAATTTCCAAGGCAGTTACCCATTATCCTGAAGTAGACGCCCATCCTGGAAGAAGCCCATGCCTGGCCCCATTGCTTGGGTATCAACAGTTCTTGACCTACTCCTTTATATCCTCCAGTAGAGATAAAATTCTGGGCCAGATCCTTTTCTGATAGAAGTCAGCCCAACACTGCTAATCTACACCAGTGGAGGATGACAGGCATCTGTCGGGAGAATTAGCTGCTTAGATAAAACCCCCAACTTTTTACAGAGGATTTACATTTCCACAACCCCGTCAGGAGCTCATTATGAACACTGATTTTAAATGAAGCAAGGGGGAAAAAAAATAATAATACAAAGCCAAACCATTTACACAGCCTGAATGGAAAGATGGAAAGAAGATTGAGCCCAGATAAATGTGAGCGATCAGTGCCCGAGCAGAGCTGGCGGCAGGCTGGCACAGGCTGTCTTTTGCCCTCAATGCTAAATTGAATTGTCAGCTTTCTCACCATCATGCTCTGTTTGTAAAGGGTGGGGGCAACTTGCGCTGATGGCACTTGCTGCCCTGAGCTTCAAGCTGCCTTCATGAATCATCTCTGTAATTCATCAGCACAGTTCAGTATCCTATTGCCCCTTTAAACGTGTGCGCACGTGCACACTTGAACTACTTGATTTGGAAGAGCACGGGATATACTACACACAGGCCAAACCACCCTCCTGTGCTAATTAGACAAGCATTTCTTCTGATCTGATAACTGTAGGTGAATTGCACTCCATTATCCAGAAGTCCCTGATCCCATAGGTGGTAGACTTTATTAAGGAAATTAAAGCAAAAAACCAACTCCCAAACAAAGAAAATAAGCCCTAGCTAGGCAGGCACTCCTCTATGGACTTCAGCTGCACTGACTTCAGAAGGCAGGAATAGACTCACATCCATCCCTTCCAGTCGAGCAATGGAAAGCATCAGTCTAAGGATGCCCAAACAGATGCCTCTCTCAACAACAGGTCTCCGTAAGTGCTATAATTGCCAGGTTGAGCAGGAGACACTACTCCCTTAAACTTGCTAGAAAAACAAAAACAAATGAAACTTTCTGAATTAAAAATTCAGAGCAAAATATGGGCAAACGCAAACCATTTTGCCCTCCCCCACCCAAAAATCATCATTAAAAAAAATAAAAAATAAAATACAACTTTCCAGTTGGAGTTAAAAATTCACAATTATGTGGGATTTCACCTTTAAATGTCAGTGCTGTTTGTTACATGAAAAAAAACCCTGTCAGCTTAGCCCTCCTTGTCTTGCTGGTGTCTGCTTAATAGATAGTTACCTGGGATGATGGATGGCTCTTTGTTAGACCACTAAGTGGCTCACAGCCGAGAATAAGCCCGTATTTACTGCCAGCGTTTGTTTATTTCAAGAATGCAAAACCAAATTTGATGTTGAGCTGCCCCACCCCACGTAAACACATAAAATAGAAGCCAGATAATTTGTGCGTCGGCGTTTACAGGGCTCCATCAAAACTGGCGCTGCACTGAAGTGATTTAACTTGGCTGTTGTTCTGAAATGCCAAGAGACGGGGATGCAGGGAGCCGAGGAAGGCAGGCAAGTCCAGCAGACTGGTGAAGAGCTCTGGGATCTGGTGGCAGTAATTAGTATGGGGCAGCGTAGGGAGGTTCCTCCTCCAGGATGGACGGTGCTGGCTAAAGACTGACTTTTTCACCCTAGAATTACAGGAACTGTCAGGCTGACCTGGAGGCAGAACTCTCTCCCCCCAAGGCAGCTGGGAACAGCGCAAGCTTCCCTGCACTGAACCCAAAGGCAGCCAGACCCACCCTGGAGGGCACTCCTCAAAGCTCATTCGTCTTTGGTTTTACTCAGGAGGCAGCTAACAAAGGCAGTGCCCCAGAGGCGGTTTTTATGAGAGGGGCACTTGTTAGCTCCAGACTGATGCTCAAGACCGCACTTCCTGGAGGTCGTCACTGTACCCATATATCAGCTCTCCGCTTCCTTATTTAGCTGGTCTTGCCTTCTCCACCCCTACTTCCTCGCTCTCAGGTGAGCCAAAGCTGGCAAATACCAGGAGCCTCCTGACCTGTCTTGGCCAACACATCTTGGTCTTAGCCGGCCTGCGCTGCTCATGTCTTCCTAACCCAGAGGCCATATCAAGTTCTACCAACGCATTCGAAATATACCTTGGAATAGCTTTCTCCATTCCATTTATACAGCGTGGTTTGGCCAACGACCTGTCAGTTGTGACCCATAACTCTGTAGCAGTTCTGCTCCTGGCTGTCTTGTGGAGAGAAAGTACCAACCCTGACAACATGATGTGGACATGTGTCCAATGGGCTGGGCTCCCTTGAATGTGAACTCCATGTAGGCAAGACTGAAACCCAGAGCCCTCGAGGTAACAGTGGGGTGCAATGAATCACTGAGCGTCTCCCCTCCTTCCTAAAACCACACACGCATTCACTCGTGCAATAAATTTGTCATGCTTGACTACATTACAGGTTTCAGTTCCCTCCTTCTGCTATGCTGGGGCTAGTCCCGGATCACAAGAATTAATAACTCTTATTAAAACATGTACAAGACACAGTCCCTCTGAAAGTGCCATGGAAGGTTAATTAGCTAGGAGGAGCTGGAACTTTTGTTCGGGTCTCTGACTCACTTAATCTTGTGAGAAGCCAGCGAGTTGACATATTCTGCCTCCGAAGGAATCAGGATGAGCAAGCTGTTCCCGTGACAGCCAATCCGAGCCGTCCTTCCGATCCGGTGGACGTATTCCGCAGGTGAAACCGGAGCGTTGTACTTCAAAAGGGGAACACAAAGAGAAAGGAGAAATTAAACAAAATGCAGCGGAGCTGATTACAAACATGCCGCTTTGTCCGTTTGCCTAAAAAGGGAGCTAAATAAAAACTGGGTCTCTTGCCTACCTTAGAGAGGGGCTGTTTATAAAGAGCCCATCGGACTCATCTCTGGAACCATCACTCAGCCCCATCAGCCATAGCAGGTTTTTGACATGTGAATGTGACACATTGGCCAAGTTTCAGATAATAGGACAGTTTCCCCATCTCGGTGTCTCTCTTCGCTTTTTTACATTTTATTTCTACACAGGCTCGTCAGGAACCCGTTTGCCTCTTTTTTTTTTTTTTTTTAAAACAGGAATGCCCACACAGAACGACAAGCTGCCTGCTGTGCATCTGGGAGGAAAGGGGAACAATTCAAATTTACAGTCGGGCTAAACCACTGGGTTGATTAAAGCAAATCGCTGATGGTTACTCGGCAGAAAAGGACCAGGGGCAATACACAGGTGCAAGTCCCACACGCTGCGTGCAGTGAAAGAAGGTGATGTCTCCGGACCCACTGTCTTGCCATTTGTACCCATCAGGCTCTCACAGAATTTTGATTAAGCCGCTGCTAACGCGCCAATGCCTCTCATTGACTTCCGTGGGAATTAAAGCTGCTCAGCAGAGCTTGCAGGATCCTATAAAGTGGGACATGATTTTTTTTCCTCCTCCTGGAAAAGCGAACACGTGTGCACGCACACACACACACATGCTACTTAGAAATAAGCCCTCAGCAGTTTAACTGGGGAAAAAAAAAACCCAACAACCAAAGCCCACTCTAGTGTTTATACCTGTGCCCTCTGGCAAATTTTCTACTAGCTAGAGGTGTGAGTAAGATGCTGTGAGCAATCTAATTGCTCCCTGCAGGTCAGTGCTCTTGGACACAGTTCTCAGGACAGCTGAGCTTTCACCTTCTGGACAAGCAGCAGTCTCCCAGGGCCTCAGATAATTTGCACCGTGTTGAGTATGGCAAGTGCAACTGGGCCCAAGAATGAAAGACTCTGCTCCCCCAGTCCAGTCCGAGCAGCTAATTTCTGAAAAAAAAATGATTATTTTTTAGCCAAAATTATAATCCTACTTGTTCCCTAAAGGGATGTGCTGGAAACTGAAAGGCTGCTTTGTCAAGGTTGAGCAGCCCATTCTGCTTACCCAACGGTCACTTAATGTGTGAAAACTTTCAGTTCAACGTCATTCCCTGTATTTTGCAAACCCAATTTGTAAACTTAACTTTTTTTTTTTTTTTTTTTTTTAAGTTAAAGGAGAGCTGAAGTTTCACACACATCCTCTCCCTTGGCACCTGAAATTAAAGCCTGACATTTCATTAAGGCTTGATCCTACTTCCACTGAAAACACAGACAAAATTCATGTTGACACCAGTGGTGCAGTATCAGATCTTCAGAGGAAACCCTAATAAGAACTGCCTAATCCTGAAAGGTGCTGTGTGCTTGCTGCTGCTAGGAGAGTATACAACGGCTTAAATTAGCAATGTGGCTCGGTTTTCAAGATGAAGCCTCTGGAGCTACACAGGGGCTTATAGTAAGGCATCTACTCAAACTCCTCAAGGAATTGGGTCCTCAGCCATGCCTGCAGTGGGGAGCTCAGCACTATGTTAAAAATGGCCAGAACCTGGCAGGATCAGGCTCCAATTATTTTATATTCATGGAATATTATTTATCTGCTAAAAAGGCTGGATTAGCAAAAAAGAAAACAGAATGAAACTCACGGAGCTTCTGCAACGTAAGATTAACCCCTGAACCCGCTCCGCATAAAAAGACAAAGGGTATTTGAGAATCCTTTGGCATAAAGGAAACAAAGGACCTGTTAATGAAGACTATTTCTCCATCGAGGAGTCATTGGGACTCTGCAATGGACCCTTCCTCATATCTACTCATATTGCAGGATCTGGGCCTGAAAGAACAGAATATCACTAGGAGGCTCCCCCGTCTGCAAACAATTTACACAAGCAAAACCCCCAGAAACCTACCTGAACAATCCAGGTGACTTGAGGCAGGTCCAACCCACGGGCAGCAACATCCTTTTATAAGAAAAAAGAAAAAAAAAAAATCAGCTAGGAGAAAATGTCTTAGGAATAAGTGACATCTGGGGAAATGTGATGTTTTTGTAGGGAGACTTTTGCACCTCTTATATTAGATGGAGATGGATGGGAACTTCATAATCAATATGTAAGGGTTTAAATGCAAAAAGGAGTTCGCAAAAAAAAAATTAATTCCCACAGATGTAACTATATCTGATTCCATGAAGCTATGCTGCTTTACAACTGCTGAAGTCACTGGCCCCTTAAATTCTAAGGACCAGATTCTGCCACCTGTATGTTGGTAAGACCTTGCTCCTTCGGCCCTGGCACTGATGTTACAGGCACATGAATATGGGTGGCAAGATCCAGTCCTAAAACAACTTTATCGATTAAATTTAAGCCTTTCCTTGCAGTGTTTGCAGTCGCTGCAGCTCTATGCTACCAAATGAGAACTGAACAGTAGAGTATGATGCTCTACGTTTCCCTTCCCAGCCAGGCAAAATGCAGGAGAACATAAATAAACAGAACCTGCAGGGAAAAGGGAATTTGATTTTTAAAAAATTAATTCAGGTTTAATGATCTCTAGGGTTAGTACTCTCATCTGTACAAGATATAACATTTTCTGTCTCTCACCATTACTTTATCCACAGATGCTGGTTTTCAAGCATTTAGGAGGCACCTCCTCTTTTATACTGGAAGCCTTGTTTATGTCCAAAATGAAACCCCTTTCTATTGATTTCCCTAATAAGCCTAAACATGAAGTCCTGGTGGCTCTCTCGCTTCAATAAGGTCCGATCAGACCAACTGCCTCCTTAATAACTTTTATTGGCTCACAGTCCGTTTCAGAATCCAGGTCAAAACTCTCCTCTGGACCCTGTAATCTTGCCACCCCTATTTACACATAGCTCCACTGCTTTCCACGTCTGCTCGGAGAGGGAGCTTGATGTCCTGCCCTAGCAGGGCCCTTGAAAGCAAACGTGCGTTGGTCTACTGGTGATTACCAGATGAGACATGAGGCTCCTACTCAGATACTCTGGGCCAGATTAAGAGGTCACAGGGCAAGACAGCCATCTAAGTGAGGCAACCTCATTCATGCCCCAGCCTCTGATGCATTTGGTGTTCCTGATGGATCTAAGTCAAGATCACTTGGTTCTTAGATAAAAATAGAGCAACTCAATAGAGAGAAAAACCTCCAGGGAGTCTGACAGAGGCTGACTTATCCCTTGTATTTATCCTGGCCTGGTTCTGAAGTGAAGAGATAAACCTCAGCCCTGCAGAGAAGTGTTGGGGCTGTTATCTGATGCATTTGCCACTGGGCTGGCCCAGTGACTTACAAAGGAAGCATTTCTTCTGAGTGAGATGTACACCTTGCCGGGGTCGTTTGACCCCAGCACTCTTTCCTGCCATGGCAGGGGGTCGGACTAGATGATCTGCTCAGGTCCCTTCCGACCCTAGAAACTATGAAACTGTGAGATCCTTTGACCTACCCAGGGCCCTGCAGATCACCAGTGGGTTTTAGGGTTTCAAGTACTGTCAAAAAATAGCCTCAGCACCTCTTGCTGGTATTTTGTGTCATAAGTCATGTCCTTGCATGGTCTTGGAACGGGCACTTGTGCCATTCAGTGAGAGGAAGTGTGCAGGCTGGACTCATTAGGTAATGTTTTGGAACACATGCGTCTTTTGGCTCGTTCCAAACCAGAATAGATTACAAATGTAAAGCGGAAGCCTAATGTACTAAAAACGTGTTGGCCACCCACTGAAGTGTTTTCAAGCAACTCCCACAGGCGTTACAGACTCAGAAGCTGATGTTCTGGCAGCAGCAGCTTTCCCATCACCCCAAACGCGTTGTGTTGTGACTCCAACTGCAGTACAGCAGGAGCCACGTGCCATGACACCCCTTTTGGTAGCATTAAGGGATGCCCCATTCATAGAGCTGGACAAGCAGAGGTACAAAATAGCAGCTTTAAGAAATGCAGAAGCACGCAGTGAGAATGCAGAAAATGCACACAATGTATCAGGAGAGCACCAAGACGAACTGTGGGTTGTCATCTGACAGGACGCTCTCTCAAAGCAGGTGGACAATAGGCCTGGTCTCTTCACTGCTTGCTCAGTCCCATACTTCCATAGTCAGCAGTTCGTAACTTTTTTTCCCCTGTGAGGCACCTCCTGCCCCACTTGGCAGTATGGGAAGAAGCAGTAAATGTGCCCTTCTCCTTCCAACCAGATTTCTGTTCTCAGGCTCTGGCTCAATACTGAATGGTATTATCCCCATTTGCCACCTGGAAAAGCAGACGGACAGGCTAAGATGGTAAGGGCCAGCCTAAGACAGAGGAAGGGTGGGAGCTGTACTTAGGAGGACTTCTTGGCTCCTAAAATCATGCTTACTCACCAGACTAGTCTGCCTGTGCAGGATTATTATCAGTATTCAGTTCAGATTGCCAATTATTGGCATTTATGCCCTTAGGGACTACATTAGCCAACTAGAGATACATTTACTGATTACTGGAGGGTTCTGCAAACTCAGTATCTGTCCCCCTGGCTTTTCTGTGGTCTTATTACCTACTGGAAAAGCAGCACGATACAGTTAGGGTATGGAAGTCTAAACCAACCCACTCTCTCTGCTGGTGGACCTCAAATGCTAAGAGACTCCTTCTTCATAAACTGCCATACAATTTTTTTGGCCCTCTCCACAAGAAAGGCACCTGAGAGAGGTACAGAAGACTAGTGACAAACATCCAATTAATTTACTGGGATCACATTTAGCAGCTGTCAAATGTCTGGGATCACTTCCGGGCCCCGCTGAAATCAGTGTCAAAATTCCCATCAAGTTCAATAAGATCAAGATTTCACCCAAACTTTATTTTCTCTCTTCCAGGAGCAGACTTCAATTTGATTTATCATATTCCTTTGGCTTGCTGGGTACTGCAAAGCTCAGAGAGCAGATTCCATTCTAAGACCCATTTAGTTAAAATAGGATTTATAGCATTTAAATTTATAGGATTTAAATGAGACAGTCAAAATCAGTTATTTGTTTAAGCAGAACAGGCACTGGACAATGCAAGTCAGTAACGACAATGCAGTTTAACTGAGGCCACGTGGCTTCACGCTGGAGTTTTGTACCCACAGATTATAGCCCCCTTTGTTTTTGAGGCCCACCCCCAAAAAAACCTACTGGCGCACAAACTGACAACTCTGCATCTACTTAATGGATTTGCACGTAAGCAGCTCTTGCATAACCATAAAAACTGGGGCCTGCAATCCCAAGGCAAGAACAAAAAAAGGGGGCAGCCATTATTGAAGGGTGCAAAATCTGCTCCTGTAAAAGCAGAGGCTGGAACAGTCTGCAGGAGAGATGGAGACCTGGGGACAAGGAAAGAAGCAAAAAATCTGCATGCCTGAGTGAGTCCACAGAGTGTCCTATTAAACAGACCCGTTTTTCCACTGCTCCAAGTCTCACAGAAATGAGGAAGGGCTTGGATTTCTCTTCCCCTCTGTAGGCTGTCAGCACCGCTTGTTAATCGCTGGCGATGGCCTTGTTGGGCTACACCAGGGACTTCTCTTCCCCTCCCCACCCCCCAACTGGTGTCTCCCCGCACGGTTTCGGCTGTGATAATCCTTTCAGCAGGGTCGGGGTGGATTTTACAGAAGCAAAATGAAAGGAACCACATCAGATCAAGGGGAGAAGGAAATAAAAAAAGATGACAGCAATGAACATGTCTTGCCCGGTCCCATCTGCAGTGAGCCTGGAAGCCGCAGAAGGGCACAGTATCAGGGCACAGCCAACCTGGGGCACCATCAGGGCTGCTGAAATTTTTGCTCTCGCCGATTCATGGCACCAGATCAAGCCGGCTGCCTAGGGCAGGGGGGGTCCTGAGGATGCTACCTAGAAAACAAGGTGAATTACCACCAGGTATCAGAAGAGCCATGGCCACAAAGCTTTCACAAGGGCCTCGGTTGGCTCAATCCCTCTCATGCAACCTAATTAGGGCGAAAGAAATCGCTAAAGTTGCTTTTGAAAGACACTCAATGGTGAGGTCTTGAAGGCCCTGAGCTTGACAATTGGCTGCCTACATGAGGCCTAGAAGTACAGATGGAAGGCAGCTTGCTCAGGTGCCAGGCTGTCAGTTGGATTAAAATGACTCATTTATTTACCAAAGAACCTCACAAAGTGCTTTAGCTAACAGGGAGAGAGGGTCTAACGGCTCTCCAAGCTGGGGAAGGAGCTCTCGCGCCTTCCCGGCCTGCCAAAAGTCATTACTGCCGAGTGTGGAAAGCCATCAGCAGGGTAGAGACCCCCGTCGGCAGGGTGACAGATTGGGCTGCGTAATCAGAGGAGGAAGGAGAGAGCACAGAAGCTGTCAGAGGCGAAAGCTCTTGGCTGGGGCCGCTAGAAAACTGGCAAGATGAGTTAGCGTGACTGAGTAAACAGCAAACAGTCTCCAAATGATCTTTCCTCTCCCCCTGGAAGAGATGAACTTGTTTAAAAGGCACATCCCGAAGGAAGCTGTGCAGAACTTCAGCATAGGAGAGAGAAATAAAATTGCAGGATACCTTCAGAGATGGACTACCTCTGCTTTTCAGGCTATACTACGTGGCAAAAGAAACGAAGTAAAAATAAAAACTATTAACAGAAAGAGTGCACTCCATGGACTGCCACAGCAGGAAGAAAAGCAAAGGAGACAAGAGAGCCAGAGACAAAAAGGGGAGAGGATTTTTTTTTTGTTTAGTGGTCTTTGTTGAGCAGCACAAGCCTGCACTGAGTGAGCAAGACCCTGGCACTTTGTGGGTACAAAGCACATAGGTGGCTTTACAGTATAGAGCCAAGAATTCCTGCCTGTGAAATATCTGTGCTGTTACTGGGGCAATGACGACTGTCTGACAACCCGTGCCTTCTAGACAGAGTGCCGGAGCAGTAGGCTAGAAGTTATCACAATTCCCGCCTGTCCTGTGGTGTCAGTGCGAAGGGGCACGTGCATTTTGGAATTACTGTCTGGCCTACTTCTTTATCCAAACCATCTATACAGACCCCATCAATATAGGAACTGGGTACCTCACACATCTTTCATGTATTTATCCTCCCATTTTGCCTGGGAAGCAGGGCCGGGTGCTGTTATGCTCATTTTAAATAGGGGGCACTGAAGCACAGAGATTTAGTGACCGACTCAAGGCCACACGGGAGGTCCATAGCAGTGAAGGGAACTGCACCCAAGTCTCCAACACCTGAAACCAGCACCCAAGTGGTCTGCCTTCCACTCTCCCCTTTTTCATCCTATTTATCTGCCCAAATCCTCCCTTTTCTGTCTCTTCCCACCTTGCCCTGCTGCAGCTGGAGACCATGAGCAGACTCGTGCCACCCATGGGAACCAACACTAATGTCCCCACTGCCTATAACGTGTCCATGCCAAATAGAAATGTCATTAACTAAGGATCACCAGTGCCCCAGAGACACTCCCGCAGCCACTTCATCGTGGCTTGAAACAACGCACATGGCTTAAAGAACAAAGCAGAACACAAAACACAGGACTGGTCAGGTCGATGGGACAAGTGTCCTGACCTACATTTGTGTTAAGGTGGTGACAACCCCTGCCTACAGGCTGTTTGAAGGAAGCATGAAGCCCCCACATCAGCTACTGTACTCTGGCACAACCTGGCACAGAATCCAATAGGCACTGTGGGTCTCAGGGATTAAGAACCATCTCGTTAAAACTACGGCACAAAGACTGATGGGTTAAGTCATCTTTTATCTCTGGGAATCCTGGGTTTCAGACCCAGGTGGAGGCTTAGGTGAAAAGGAGTTCTCAACCCAGCCATTTGTGAACAAATGCCCGGGTGGCACGGGCTGGTTACCCTGACTTGGAAGAGGTGGGAAGAGACTGAAATTCAGGAGTGAAGTGTATTAGCAGAGCAGCAACATGTTCAGTTTACCTCCTCCCTTCCATGAATGAATGAATGAATGAATGAATGCATGCTGGTGCTCGCTACCTTTGTACTTCATCCATCTACTTAAAGCAGTTGTGAATTTGTATAGTGATGGTGGGAAAGGAGACAAACCACAGACCTGTCAACTCTGAACATGCGCTACATAGAAAAGCTGAGGTGTTTATGTTCCTCCCGCATTTCAGCAGAAGAGGGAGTGATAAGTTGTTAGCAAACTCGCATTTACTACCCTTCAAATCTTAAAATAAACCTGCCTGCTGCTTTTTAAATTGGAGAGGCAATGCAATGTCAGTAAACGTGAGTCTTCCTGGGAAATTCTTCTCTTCTATCCAGTAGATGCACAGATCGCAATAAATATTAGTTAGAGGATATTTAGCATTTACCAAGTACTTTTTCCCTTGAAAGCATCTTATGCAAGCCAGTGAATTAATAAGCCTTGCAGTGGTCTTGATGCTGAGGTAGAAAAACATTACCTCCATGGTATCTGGGAAAAAACTGTGGCACAGAGGGTTTCAGTGACTTGATCAAGGTTAAAAAACAAAGGGATGTAGGTTCCTCGGGCGAGGGCTGGCTGAAGACAAGTATGCTTTGCAAGTCATGCCATAGGTCATTTGGCAGCCCTAGGTCCAAGCTATCCCTGCATCTAAAGGGTAGTCGAACCCACTGCAAAAAAGCATTTCAATAAACTTTGACCTCCTCTGCAGCCCCCCACAAGCTCGCAACCCTTTTCCTTTAAGAAGAAGGTGTTGCAACAACCAGAGTCATTCAGAGCTGGAGAGGGTTTCTCAGCTCTAATTACTCCCGATCGCTGTAATTTACAAGTTTGCAGTGGGTAGAAATCGCCAAGATTCACACGTTTTCAGATCAACAGCTGCCACGATTAGAGAGCAAATCGTGCAGCCTTCTGCACCATTACAGCAGGCTGGCTGTGGCACCGACAGGTCAGAAGTGAGATGCGAGAGGTGCCACCACAGCACGAGGGAGCCAGCGAACTTCCAATGGAGTAAAGGTGTTTCCCTCCCCATCCTTACAGGAAGCTTGAAGGGCAAACAAAACAAGTGCATTCCTAATGAAACAGTCCTCTAGCTATGCTGCCATTGTTCCCAGCACGTTTTTGTTTTTTAACCCTGGGGTAGTCGTCAAGACTGGAACTACCACATTGTATCCAATTTACCTGGCAGCTATGGGCACAGTACATTATCAGGCCTGCTTTCTGTCTCCTGCACTTGCAGGGCAAGTCACGAAGAAACACCTTTTCCAAGATGGGCAGCTGTACAGCCAATGCAATAGATTAGTAAGATTTTGCTCTTTATACTGGGTGACTTCCACCAATGGTTTGCAACATAATCTACAAAGGGGGAGCTGTTGGTCTGCTGCACAAGGGAGAGAGGCTGAGACAGAACACATCACTGACTTTCCCAAGGTCAGGGGGCCAGGATTAGATTAGAGCAGTGGTTTTCAACCTTTTTTCATTTGCAATCCCCTAAAAAACGTAGAATGGAAGTGTGGACCCTTCTGAATGGTAAGTGTGGGTATCCACATACTTTTGATTGATCATAGTCATCTTTCCTTAGACCCCCTTTGATATAGTCTGTGGATTCCCCAGGTTGAAAACCACTGGACTGAAGCAAGGTCTTCCAATACCCTGTCTAACCACAGACATCACTGCCTACCACACTGGGACCCTTATCATCCTTGCGGTGACACTCGAAGGTACCTACTGTGCAGAGTAAGATGCCAATCTTGGCCTGCAGGAACTCCTGGAATACCGCAGTCCTTTCCTAGAGGATGAAAAACAGGGCACAGTATGGTCAGCTGTAAAGTGATGGACCAGACACGGTAGGCTATAAGAAAACACTAGTCACGTTCCATAATTTCCTGGCCGGCTTTGAGAAGAAAAGCGGATGGGTTCCTACCCAGGCTGCGGAGGACTTCTTGGATTTGGAAAAACAAGGGCCACAGTGGTTGGCACAGATATGGAGGCACAGAGCCTGGGGCTAGCCCAAATCCCTGGGTCCAAACCAAGATGGCCATCATGTGCAGGGCTTGTGAAACCTGAGCTGATAGAAGTATGCTAAAGGGATCATCCGGATCTGTGTAGAAAGGACCCGTTAGGGAAGGCACAAGCTTCTTAAAATGGATTAGAGGGAGGCTAATTTAGGTACTGCCTCATCAGTAACTGCCTGGAAGAGCACAAGAGGTTCCCCCTAGCGGTCAAGCTTGATTAAAGCACGGTGATTATGAATGAGTTCCCCCATGTTCCTGCTACAAGAGGCCAAACCACGCAGAGCTCTTGCCAGGGAGGCACTGACTCTTGCCAGGGATTTCACTCTCAAATGGTGAGGACCTTTCCAAAGCAAGACCATCCATCAGCTTCCCCAGGAGGACACAGGGGGCACATGAGGAGGCCCTACAGCCATGACCCTTGCTATTCCAGTGCCGGACTCCCACAAAGCTCCATCAATGCGGTCCCCGTACCTGGCAGATACGTCCCCTCCAGGACCTTGCACAAGCTTACCCAGGACACCTTCATTTTTCTTGGCTCAACCTCTTGCTTCTTCAGTGCCAAGCCTTTCCTGAACAAATGCTGATTTCTAAATTGCAGAGGATTTTCTGTGAAGCAAGGAGGTGCTGTCTCACACCACTCCCTCAAGCTCATGTTAAACACCATATTAGTCCTATGTGCCATCAGCTATTTAGAGACAGACTGATGCACCCACTTACTCTCTCACCTGGTCTCCCTGCCCTCTAATCACTGAGGGAGATTAGTGCACACAGACCAGTCTTCTTTTCTGAGTCTTTCTAGATCTTCTCCACCAGCTCATGGTTTCTCTAGCCTCAGGGGAATGGTTAAACTGCCTCCTAAGGGAGGCTGGCCATACCACTGAGAAATAAGCTCCATCCATTTCATGCCCAGGCATAGAAATGAAAGAAACAGGTACCGTGGAGCAGCTCTAAGCACGTGACCAGCATAACAGTCGAGCTCTCCTTAGAGTGGTGCAGCTAGGCGAAGATTTAGATGTGCCTTAAGAATACCACCCTCCCTCTATTGTTTCTGGCTCCAGCGTGTTTCCATCTGCCCCCATCCCCACAAGCTTTCCTTGCCTTCAAGGCTCCAAGACTTGCTCCCAGTCTGATCCCAATTAGCACAGCAAAGAGCTGAGTGAAACTGTCATCTCTCCTCATTGCACAGAGCAATCCCTGGCTGAATAGATCGTTCTGCACTGAAGAAGGAGGATGGAAACCTGGGTTTCTCAGATGTGCTCACGCCTCTCCCAACGAAAATTCAAGAAGAGAGTGCTCTGTATCTTGTTGACAATGACAGCAGCCGTGCTCAGCAGTACCATATGGGATCCACAATTTAGCTCCATTAATGCTCTTAATTTGAAGACATCAAGCACTAATTACACACTGGGTACTAAAAAGGCAAAACCCTTCCCCTGGTGCCAGCTACTTAGTGGTGTTCTGTTGCCTTAACAGCTGGCCAGGCTAGAGCTGGGCCAGGCCAGGCCTGCTTGCTCTCCCAGGCAGGCAGGGTGAGGAGAGGCCAGAATGCAGGGACAGCAAAGCACATGTTCCTGCTCTCCACAGGACAGGAACAAGTGAGAAAAAACAATGGCTCTTCACCTCTCGTTTTACTGCAGGAGCGTTGTTCATTTGCTGTCGCCACTGTGCTGTTCAGAGCAGGGCAGTCACTCCCCACCCTGCACAGGCTAGGGGCAGGGAAAGGGTTACTGAGCTTTCAGGGACCTTCCTCTCCTACTCAAAGCCTCTGCTGTGAATGCTCACTTGGATACGCTTCTGCCCTTGTAAATACTTCAGTATCAAATTCCACTCTAATCAGCAAGTCAGCCAAGCTT
>NW_017728925.1:12813153-12828229 GCF_001723895.1 Crocodylus porosus
ACTAGGCCTCCTGTTTCCCAGTCTTGGGCTACATTTATAAGGGCTTGTCAGGGATGGAACCAGGAAGGAGGGGGAAGGTATCTCCTGCAAGGCTCCACCTGTGGACCTCTTAAGCTGAGCAAAAAGCCTGCAGGTGACCCCTGAGCATAAAAACACGTACTGCATGGCTAGAAGCACACATGCATAGACTCAACAACACAGTGAGTGACAAATGCCTATTCTAGTACCATATACCAGTAGGACGCCTTCCCTTGTCTCAGTTTGACCTCAGACAAGTTATGGGAAAGTGTCTGTGGAACCAAAACCAACAGAGGCTTTGAAACCAGTTTCTTCTAGGGAAGGGGATAAAGGCAAGTGAGGGCAAATGGCAGCACTTCTCACTACAACTGGCCGTCCTCCTAATGGATACGTGTTGTGCTCACCTCCTGATCCATGTTGCCATGTAGTCGGAGGAACCTCAGGTCTGGCAATGGAGGCAGTGGATGCCCAGGCTGGTCAGACTCTGCACCTCCCAACAGGACTTTTAGGAAGAGTTCATGGTGGAATTCCACTTGCTCACAGCTGGAGAAAAAGATGATCATCTTGTGGCATTTTTCAAACTGCAGGGAGGACAAGAAAATGCACAAGGCCTTTTTTATATATCTGTACCAAGGACTGCATTTTTAATATCCTGGAGCAACTTACATGCTGCAGGAATGCATGCTGTGCCCGCACAGTAAGGCCTCAAACACTCTCCTGGTTCCTGGACCATAAGTCCTGGATGTAATCCACATGGTCTTGGACAGCCTAGGACCGTACTATATTAAAGCCTGCCTATCTCTGAGACAGCTGTGTGCTACTGGGGCACTGCAGCCACCAGTGCCTGTGCCAAAAGTCTTGGACGTCGATGGCAGAGATTTCACAGGGGATGGCCCCTTGCTGCAGGACTCCTGAGCAGAGGAAGTCAGAATGAGTGCAAGCCTGACTACTGTTAGCATGACAGCACGCACGTTTCCAAATGGACTTGATAGGTATGTTTACACCCTACCTGTTGAGTTTGCCACCAGCTCCAGAATTCCTTGACTGAGCCCAAGGTATGGATTTAATGCAGTTTGGCCCATAGACAATAGTGAGTTAACCCACACAGCTTTCGAGCTGCTGCGTTTCAAGGACCACTCATTTTCTGTTCCAAGACCAAACAGATATGGAGGAGCTGGAAAGGCCCATAATCCTTTGAGGCAAAGACACAACACAAGTGAAGCCTTACCTTGCACTTCCCAAGGATAAAAGCAGATAAGGTGACAAGCCTCAGCTTGCTGGGAACCACCACCACATGCTGCTTGAGCTTCTCTGGTACAGCAAAGCTGCTGTTCCCCATGTTAACTGGGGAACAAACTGCTCCCTGAACTGGTTCCAGCTCAGGTTCACTTCTGTCCCAGGTTTCATCCACAACAGAAATGCTGACTGGATCGTTCAGACTGATATCGGCCAACCTCGTTACACCTAAAGTCACAGAAAAACCATTATACCCACAGCTGGAGCTTCTTTGTAAAGCAAAGCATACTGTAATTGTTCCCTATCACCTCCTGGGACAATAATGAAGTGGGTAATGATATATGGACTTTAAAGACAACTGATGCAGTTTGAAAGGGACAGGAAAGTACAGCGAGATACCGGAGTGAAAACCTTCTATAAATTGGCAAAACCATGAGACAAAATTGAGCATCTGTGGCATGAGAAATGTATCAGCCAAAAAAGGCACATAATCCAGTACACCAAGCCCAGGACAAGAGCTAGAAGCTCCTATTCTCTGGCAACCACTCTTTTTGAGACCTTACAATTATTTCACAATCACCTGTGCTTTACGTTGCTTAAAATGAGGCTCTATGGCCTACCTTGTGCGAGCGTGGCGGAGAGCAAGACAGTCTGCCGCCTCTCACTCTCTGCATTTAAGGCATTAAGTATGACAGTCACATCCTTCTCAAAGCCCATGTCCAGGATCCTGCAAACAAGGGAAATACCATGAAGAAAGCTATGGAAGGCAGAACAAGAAAAGGCCCAAAACTTCGGAAGTCAATTCAGAACGCTGAAAGTCCCAAGGCAGAGCATGCCAGGGGCCTATCTCCAATGATGGCCAGCACCAGATATTTCAGAGAAAGGTGCAAGAATTCCTGTAGCGGGTAACTGGAATAATATGGCCATAAGGGACACTTCTTCCCAAGCCAAGACACTTGGAGGTTGCCTTAAACCCTAAAGCATGCAGGTGTTAGCTCTGTAAGCACGTAGAAATGTACCTGTCTGCCTCATCGAGAACCAGCCACTGGGTACGATGGAAGTGAATGCACTTTGTAGACTTGATGTGATCAACCAGGCGGCCAGGAGTTGAAATGAGAATATTTATTCCTTTACGTAATCTGTTTAAATTAAATAAAATAATTGACAGCTTGTTCCTAGTTCACTAACAGCAGATATCCGGACTTCAGAGTTGATATCCACCAGGCACAATTTTGACAATGTTTAGATTAGAAAAACAACTGAAATGAAAGGTTTTGGTAGCACAGAAATCCATTTCCATATTTTCAAGATCTAAGATGTTGACGTTTTCTTTTGACAAGTTAATTTATAAATGTATTTTATATTATAAAATAAAAAAGGCTGAAATTGAAACCAAGTATTTTAAATAACTCAAAACTAAATGGTGTGTGGAATTATTTTGCATATAATAGCAAAATTCTTTGCACAATTTCCACATTTTCCATTTTTTTCTGTTAAATTGGGGTGAAAACAATCTCCTACACCACTGCAGTGTTCACATACAATCTTGAAAATAATTCAGGATTATTTTCTTACATTTAATAAAGATGATTTTAACTCCAGAAAAATAAAAATCAGTTGTCTTCCCCTAGACAAACACATTCTCATTGCAGCCAACACTGTACACCAAGCAAATATAGGTGCTTGCCAGAGAAGGAAAAAATATTGACATCAACAGGGATCATCTCCTCAGAAGGCTCATCAACATTTTAAAAATAGAGCCAACGGAGAGCTTTGAATGCTCCCTGCTGACCCAGGCACTGGTTCTGTGTAAGATCTGGGGAGCTCACAGCTTGATCCAAGTCACAGGCTTCTCTCCCAGTAAAAAGTCACTCTAAACAAGAGTGACAGATGAAAGGGCTTGAGGACACAAAAGAAACCCAAAATACAATTTTAAGAAGTTGGCTTCCTACCTGGCTTTTTCCGATTTCCTCTTTTCTCCCCCCATTAGCACTCCAGGCACAATCCAGGTAAATGGCTACAGTGAGGAAAAAGCCAGACCGACATGAATTCTTCTTAATAAGAGGACAGATACTAATCAAAACCTGATTTTTCTTGACAAAAAGATAGAGGACTCGGGTTTATAGCTGCATGCATCTGATTTGATCCAACAGACAACCCACATGCACTGTCCCACCTGCAGTTAAATATCAGCAGTAGCTTTAATTCTGCATATGCGACTTGCTTCCAGTGTTGTTTGGGAAGATGGAAATGCAATCATTTTTGCATCACTTCTAATAACATAATAATATTCTTTCCCTCTTCCCCGCATAGCCTAAATGTTCAAAGACACAGCATAATGCTACGTCCTTCTCTTGGCTTTTAAGAAAAAATCTTCCTACAGCCAAGCAAAATAAGAAACAAAACACAGTTTAACAAAAGACCTTTATATAAACGTGTGTGTGAGACAGCGAGAGACTAGCAAAGGCTCTTAGGATGAAATCTCATTCCCCGACAGGAATTTTTCCAGCACTTCAACCAGATTATTATAGTCTCCATCCAAATCTAGCACAGTGCATTTTTTACAGATGAAAACAAAACATGCATCTCCTTCAAGATGGAGGAAGGAAAAGGGACAATGCAACTTTTACAGATGGCACATACGCATCTAGTGCTTAAGGAAAGGCTGGATGTTTGCACAACTCTCAGCATGTCAAGCAGCCATAAAAGCTGCCCTAAAGGAGCAGGCCATTTGAACACCCAGTCCAACATCCATAATTTTTTTGGAATGATAATGAAAGGCTGTTGAGCCAAACCTCCAGACACCCAACATCTCTGGAATACCCCCCAAAATCCCAGAAGCTTTAAAGTGCCCATCTCAAGAAGAACTTCCAGCCATGTACAGAAGCACCTTTTATAGGTATGGAAGCATAACCTATGCCCCTTCTCCAAAAACACTGGATTACCAAAAGATTTAGGTATAATTTGAAAATGTTACCAGGCCAGGCCACCGTGCAGCACCAAAGCAGTGCTTCATTTCTTTTATTATAATGCAGTTTAGCCCAACGTTGTTTTTAATTCTTTCTGTGTAACATGTAAAGGATGAAAACCCCCAATTTCTTTCTCCCTTGGAGGTTACCATTAACTGGGTGTTCCAGAGATCTTGATGGAACAAAACCGGCCAGTGCTGAAGTCAGGTCTCAACTTTCGGATCAAAAGATCTTCTATCCATGACACCTCATTACAAATTTAAAAATGGCTAAACTATTTTAAGAGAGAGGCAAGCATCTTTGTGGTTAATACCTTCTATTGAACCAACTGCATGGTTGGGATAGACATAGGCCAGCTTTTGGGTAGCACGCTACCCTTCCCCGAGGGAAATGAGCTGATCGATATCTCCTCAACCTACTAAAGTATTTAAGCATCTTCATATAAAGAAAAGTCATTGTCTTTGCAGTTTTGTGATAGAAGAGGACTTGGGGAACCATCTGGTTATTAGGAAGCATGGGAAATAACAGACTGAAGTCCCAATCTTGCAAATGCTTGCTTATACACATTACTTAAATACTAACTTACACATCAATCAAATGTCTCACGGTAGCAAAGTTAATCACAAGTTGAGGTGCTTACAGGATCAGGGCAGGAAGCTGTTGTGAGGGAGGTTCTATTACTCTTAACAACACTGAGCCAATTAGTTTTAACAAATTAAAAAAGGAGATGAAAGTTCAAGTGGCAAATTGATCCCTTAACTCCCAGTCTGCCTCAGAACCTTCCCGGCCTAGTATCAGTTTCAGTAAAAGGGTACCTGCCGCTACGAGTGTGTCCAGTCGCAGCTACAGAGCCTACTGAAACCGAGGCAGGAACCTCCAAAAACAAACCAGTACAAAAGTCCTTTTGAACATCCTCTGGCCTTCTGTGAGAATTATAATATCTTAGAGAGTTGTTTAAGCAGCTACATGCTCATCAAATAGCTGGAAGCATCCAATGGGGAAATCAAACTCAAACGTACCGTGCTTTCTCTTGGCCACTAAAATAAAAGTGAACTGGATTTATTCTTGAAGGACCAGATAGCCTGCCAGATGCTGTGTTCCTTCAACTCCCACCTGACTTGAAAGGGGAACTGAAGGTGTTTCATGTCTTAGAACAAAAGACGCAGAAATAAGCAGGAAGGAAATACAGGATGCAGTACTTACCTTAAGCAATTTCTGGACTGTATCAAAACTCTGTAATACTAGCTGTGGATATCAACAGAGGAGAGTAAGTGTCATGAAAGCCTGATAGGTCTGTACTAAAAGGCACCATCCAGCAATCCGGGGGCTCAAATATGCTCTCTTCACAGTGTTATAATCCAGTGACTTAAGTTACTAGATTTCAAAGTATCTCTACCATATAAAAACCCAAACAAACCCTAACTCCATATCTATCCTGACCCATTGAATATTCAAGCCAAAGGAAGACCCTTCTATTACATTTGGACCCATACCCCCCCCAAAAAAAGTGGTTCTGCTGACATTTTTGTTCTTGGTGATGCACTGATAAGCCAGTTCTCCAAAGTCATACTGGGTTTGCTCCACTGAAATGGCATAGAGGAAAATGGAACCATTTCCAAAAGAAAATTGTGAGGGAAAGGAAATATAAAGCAGGAGTTCATGAAGCAACCAGTGCCCAAAACTTTTGGGTCTCTCTCTCTCATTGCAACCATTTACTTATAAGCTGACTTTGGGTCACTTGTACTTTCTATGATTCTGTTTGCCCAGCTGCTAATAGTTGCTACAAATCCATCTTAGTTCATGGAATCCACATACATGAGAAAAGTTTATTTAGAGGAAATATAGTTCTTTGAAGTCAGGAAAGACTAGCAAACTACTAAATATTATTTATTTGCCAGGTTACTAAAGAAGCTGTTGCAAACCATCAGAAGAAGAATGCCAATAGTAATGACGAACCAGCCTTGTAAATGTACTCAATGGTATGCCTTCAGAACAAGCTTAAGGACTATTCTCATATGCTTAGTATTCATGTAGCATCCTAGTGAACCAGCAAGTTTGCTGCTGTAAAAATTTAAATAGCTTCTGAGCCTTTTCCTTCCTCAGTATTGAGCTGAGATATTGTACTGCAGGTTGCATAAAATATCATGCCAAGAACTAGATACCTGCAATCAATTTTCCATCCGGAAGTTATGGAAAAAAAAGGTTGATGCCCTACTCTGAAATTGTCTCTGGAAGGAAAATAAAATAAATCAAACAGAGGAGAGTTTAATGAAGAAACAAACTCTGGTAGCTTCATCCTCAGCATCTGCTGATGGATTTTAAAAGGAGGCTTTTAAAATGAAGTATTTGCATAAACTCATAAGTTTGCAAAGTAAGCATCTTCAAGGCTATTGCCAGTTTTACTTGCAAATGCGTCTTTCCTGGGCTAGACACACTGGTCCTTTCCCATGCCTTCCATCAAGGAGCTCCTCTAATATCTCCAAGTAATTCTGAAACACATGGGGAAACTTAGATATTTTTATCTGGCTCATTACTGTACAACACTGATAGCAAAAGAAGAACCTGGGAGAAGATCTGAATAAAGGGTTGAGAGAAGAGAAAGAGACCAGGTATCAGACTCCTGTACTGTACATGCCCAAAGGGAAGACAGCTGAAATGTTCCCCTGGCTCTTAAATTCTTTTTGGTTAAATTAAAGGTGAAATGAAGACTTTCAAAGACGATTCTCAGGATACAGCATCACTGTGAGACCGACAGTCCTCAGGATTTTAGGGTAAAGTCCCCCACAGACAAGAGAACAAGTTCTCTGACCAAATGGGATGTTTCTGGAGATGGGTATGGAGGCACTTAGCTAAAATTCACCACTGGCAATTGTCAAAAAACTGCTGACTCAGTGGAACGGCAGACACTTGCCAATTATAATTTGGCCCATAATTCCTCAAGGGCCCAACCTGGCTCTTCTTGGACTCAGTGCCAAACATTCAGGGCCCTTGGAAAGTAGCAGAAATCAAACTCAAACATGCCTGCACGACCCTTAAAAGACAAGGCCACTTACCTCTCTTGTTGGAACCAATATAAGTGCATAAGGCCCATCGCTGCGCTGCAAACACAGGAGACAGAACATCACTACGTTGAATACACAGCAAAGTCAGAGAAGTCAGAAGTGGAAAGGACCCATTAGCATCCCAAATCCACCCTGAGGGGGTCTGGTGCAGGAATGTGCTATTCAGGATATTCTCCAGTGCTCTGGCCTGGCCAGTTTCAGTTTCAACACATGCTTTCTTCTGCAGTAAGTACCTGTATTTTTGACTTCATCCCCTGCAAGGACTGAACCAGTGGGACGCCATAGGCCAGAGTTTTACCTTTGGAAGGAAGACAATGCAAGAAGTTTGTCATTTAAAAAACAAACAAATAGAAATTGTAAAATTCAAAAGCTTCAGGAAATCTAAGTGTACCAGAAGGAAATATGTATCCCATCGCTCTCAAAGTGATGTCAGGGGCTGGAGGTTTTGGGGACTCAAAGTGAAAATTTCTAATGGTGAGTCTGATGGGTGATGGGGTCAGATGGTGGAAGGGAGACCGTGGAACTCTTCCAAGCTCTGTCCATAAAATGTTCCACCCATGGGAACTGACAACATTAGATACTGCTCTGAGGAGACTGAGCAGATAATTCAGATGCTGGATCTGGACCTGGGCTGCTGCTGGATGCACTGGGCTTCTTGAGCCCAGCATCCGCTCAAGATGGTCCTTACACAGCACACGTCTCCTTGGATTTTGCAACAGCTGGCAGCTGCATGTCAGAGTTGAGCCACGTTGGCAGAGCTGCATGGAAGAAGTTGGCCCGGCACCTGTCTACAATATGCCTGCCTATAGCTAGTGCTGTTGGTCTGTTAATTTGACCAACTGCAACAGGTGAAGGCAATGCTTTGGGTCAAATCAAGCAATCCACTAAATGTGGTCCCTTAGGCAATGTGTAGACAAAACAAGGGGCATGTGTGCACAACACTTTAAAGCAGGCTAAATGCTTTTGTATCGCTTTAATGGTGAGCATGCCTTGGCAGTGTACTACACATTAATTCCAGCCGCTGTAGGAAATTCGGTGTTGCAGTGCGCCTTAAATGACCTGGGGCGCAGCAAACTAAAACTCCTCCGGGAGTTTTAGTTTACTGCCCCTATAGCAGCAGAGTGAAGCACCGGGCTCTGTGTAGCTCCACAGCTCTGCAAGAAGCCCTCCAGGCAGCCTGGAAGCAGCCCGGGAAGACAGGCTCTGCCCAAGAAAAGCAGAGAGCCTGATTCCACCCCCCCACAGACACACACATACACACACCTCCTGGACCCTCCCTGCCTGAGCTGTGCGGGAGCCTGGTGCTTCCCTCCATGGTTGCGGTGCCCCACGGGACCACCCAAGCTGGGTGCCACCTGGGGGGAGCCACTACTGCTGCGGAGGGAAGCACCAGCCCCCCACCGCAGCCCAGGGACTGCTCTACCTGCCAGCAGCTTGCCTTCGCCTCCCCACTGCCAGAGAGGCAGGTAAGTCAGTGGGGTGTGTGCAAGACAGGAGCGCAAGGAGTTTAAATGGCCCTAAATGGAAGCAGTGTTTTCAAAAACCCACTGCTTCAATTTAGGGCCCCTGTTTCATCTACACATGCCCTTAGTACAAAATACTGGCAATTAAATGCTGACCTGAACCTGTCTGGGATCTCACCAGGGCATCCCTGCCTTGGAGCAGCACAGGAATAGTTTGCTTCTGGACACTACGCAACAAACAAAGTAAGTTTAGAAAACACAAACCACAGCACAGCCTCAGCACATATACACAACTGTGGCACTGTAACATTTTTCAACTGCTTTAAAGTTTATGCACCTGGGTCTATATCAGCCTAGGTCTCTCCAATCACTACAAAACACTGCATCACAAAAGGCAACTTCTGAAAATAAAGTTAAAATAAAATAACTATGCTGAATTCGAATGGGGAGGGTTTTGTGGCTAAAGCCCAAGATTAAAAGCACAAACTCCTGGGTTTCATTTCCAGCACAACAATGACTTGTGTACCCTGCAAGTCAATTTTCAGCCAGGTTTTTAACAGTGCTGAGCCTTCACGGTCCTTATTGAGGTGTTGTGGGTGTTTACTAAGAAATCAGACTTGCAAAGTGCTTGGAGATCCCCAGCTAGAGTGAACTATTGAAGTCCAAAATATTTGACACATTAACTAACTTACCTAGTCATACTAGACATCTTCAAAACAGTGGTTATTGTGGATACCTAAGGAGTCAATGAGAGGATGAGAAGGTGTTACTCACACATTTCTCTTTGGTAATCTTTGGATTGCAGAAGACCTATGTTCTCTCTTACTGGTCACTAGTTCAGGACAAGCACTTGGAAAAGATCACTGACCCCTGACCTATTTGTACTAATCCATCAAAATAGCACTAGCCCTCATGGGTCAAGGAACACTGCACTATAACATTTAGTCTTCCCAGTGCTACTCAACATTTTTGGTACTGGGAGGACAAATGGGAGGGCTTTGGGTGCTCTGCGATACAGGATGGGATGCAGCAGGGATTGGTGCTAGCTGACAATGCAGGATTAGGAGCTGGTGAGGCATGGACTGTCGGTGCTGAAAGCAGCACCTGCAGGTCAGGCTGATGTGATTTGCTGGTGCTGGATGAGGCACAGCGATGGGCACTGGCAGGGTATTAATGCAACGGACACTCTCAGAAGCTGCAAAGTTCATCCAGACTGCACGAGATCTCCCTCGAGTCACCAAGAACAAGGGCAACAAGAACCACATCTCGGTGTTTATGGAGAGTCCTCCTCTGCATCTCAGCACCAAATACGCGGTCTCTCAAAGCAACATCCACTCTGAACCAACAAATAAAAGCAGCCACACACCACCCATTGCCAGCCCAGACTCACCAGATGGGGATGAAGATCCAGCTGGGTGAAAGAATCTGAAGTGAAAACCTTTTCTTGCACCAGCTGCACTGTACCTCTGTAAAGCAGGTTAAAAACAACATATAAACCAGTATTAAACAGGGTAAGAGCAGCGAGTCCCATCACCTTCACTCTACGGTCCAGATTCACTGCAGTCTGGCCTGACTTTCCCAGTCAGAGAAAACCAGCCACAACTAGAGGCTGTAGCAGTACAAAAACCAATCGCAACTTCCTTTCTGCATGGGACCCAAAAGACCAGCCCCACCCAAGGAAGAAATATGATCAGCCCAACCACAAGAAAAGGCTCCTCTCAGATACTGAAGTTGCTTTTAACTGGTGGATCCCTAAAGCAACCTGAAACTCTCTGGGACAATACAAATAAACCCAGCCTTTTACTTTTATTATTGGCTTTCCTTAACAGTGGCTCCCATGAAAACCTACTTGTATGACCCAACAGGGCAGCAGAAAAGGAAAACAAGCTAGTCAGCAAATTGTTACTGTGACAATACTCCAGCTTCTGGGCCCCTCTTTCACCAGATGGGCGATTCAAAAGAGACGTCCAGCATCTGTTTTAAGAGTCCGAGGGTCCTTCCTGACATGTCTTTGGAAAATACCAACAAACCCTAGGCCCCAAACCACTAATAGCTACACAAGTTGAAAGCAAAACCCTAAAAGACTTCTGTGGAAATGGAATCAGGTCCTTTTCAGTCATCAGCTCTTTCTGTCTTGGTGTTGCGACCATCCTGTCTCTCCAATTCCTGCTCCTTTTTTAAACTTACCTAGAATGCTAAAAAAGGAGAGGGCTGCTGGATAAGTCTGGCCTACAAGGGACAGAGAGCTCAGTAGGAAAAAAGGCTGAAAACCAATGTAGTTCAATGGACAAATAAAAGAAAAAGAAATAAACTAACTAACTAATTCCTTCCTAAATAAAAAAGAAAGAAAACCTGCTTTATACATGCAAAAGCAACAGCATGTCATTGTGGTTTGTTCAGAATACCTGGGGATTTCTGGAATCTTGGGGTTGTTTTTAAACAAGCTGGATGTCTTAATAAAAGGTCTCGTGCTCTCATCCTGCCTGTCAGTCGGGTGCTTCTTCGGAACAAATGCTGATGCCAAATTTCCCTTCCCACTCACGTCAACCGCCTTAGCCTGATTCTTGAGCGGAGAGGATGCAGGCAGCGTGCGTTTCCGCTTTGTGGGCGTACCATTGTCCATCCATTGGGGCTTTCTTTTCACAGCCTTATTCTGCTTCTGTGTTACCAAGCAAATGGGGGGAAAGGCAGGGTTAAACTGCAAAGACTAACTGAGCAGTAAGATATCCTTCTTCTCCATAGTGCAAGGCCCTTTTCCCTGGGGAGCAGTCTCTATTCCTTTTGGAGCCCTCGTTTCTACGTATAAAGTAGCAGGGTTTGGTTTTGTAACCGGATCTATTGGTATTCTTTGGATCACCACATGTCTCCCACCACATGTTTGTACAGCATCTCGTACAACGACTGAGACTTCTGGATACTAGGAGTAGAATAATAATCACCATCAAAAGTCCTATTTTGATGCCCATCACTGTAGCAACCAAGCTAGCCTTTCTGGTAGCTAAACAGAACGTTCTCTAACATATCGCTGTCTGCGGTGTCGCTGTGCAGGCTCGCAATCAGAGCGAAGCTGTCCCTCCAGGCCTCAAATCCTTTGCGGGGATCCGCAGCTGGATCCCCCTTTGGCTTGCCCTGTGCTTTTGTCAGGCTTCAGGAAGCCTCATCGCTCTGTTGTTGGTCCAAGAGTGATCCATGTTTCTTTAGCCATACCTGAGGAACATTAATTGGGTTTTCTTCCAACCCTCACCATCCCTCTTCATCACTTCACAAGTGTGCTGCAGTCCATCATACATACCTGAAAACCATTTCAAACACCTTATCCCCCTAGGCCTTCCCCTACCCCTTCTCCATCCTTCTGTGTGTTTCCTCCCTTTCTGCCACATCCTGTATTTCGTTCTGTTATTTTTCCAGCCCTTCTCTGCGCCTGGATTTGAAATTCCCCATCCCCCCTTGCAACCTTTATTCCTTTTTTCCCTTCCTTTCATCCTTCATGATGGCCTTTACAAATTGTGACCTGACAGAGCTAAACCCCCCACTACTGCAAAATCATGTAGCTCTACTGACTTCAATAAAACCATGGCCATTTACACCCAGAGAGGAGCTGCTCCGGTGTCCATCCCCCCAGGAAAGCTAACCCACAGCAGCTGCTCTCTGAACCTCTCTCATCACCTCCCTGTGCCCTCTCCTCTTGCTGATTTATCTTAGTTGTTGTCCAGCGTCCGGCATCCCCCTTCCAAGATGTCTTTTGCTGAAGTCAACACAAGTGTCTTTTTTTTAAAAAAAAGAAAGGTCTTCCCCATCAGGCACCTGACATGTCACCCAAATGTAAATATTCCTCCTGAGGCCAAAGAATCCCAAACTGTCACACAAATCACTTTTAAACAGAGATCATATACTTATAAAACACCTTGCTTGCTCTCATAGTGATGATTAGGATACGATCAAACACTTGTGATGTTACACAACCTTTAGCATTCTCTTCTCCAGTAAACCCTACCCTCATGAAGTGATGTGATGTTAAAATTTTAAACGGGGCCTAAGTCACTGCATAAGAGCTTCGGAAAAGTTTACTGACAGGTTTCTAGATCTTTGCCAAACAAGCCAAGAACTGAATATAAACGGGGAAAACTAAATCCTGTACAGAGCATTATCACTGCAACCACCATTGTTAAGTTTAAAAGGGACTCGTATGATTTTCCAAATCACACCCACCGAGTGACTCTGATACAATATTTGGTTTTAAAGTGACGAGACCTACAGGAACAGGGCTCTGCCCCCATGCAGAGCCACGCTGGCTCACAGGATTCAGCCAGAGGCATAAGCACCAGGCCAGGCAGGGAGAGAAGGGAGGAAAAGGGGGAAACCCATGGGGCAAAAAAACAACCAACACATGCACAAGGTCCAAGGTTGTAAGTTTTTCTGGACACACATACTTCCACGTCTTTGACATTTCACTTGCTGATCTAAACCTCTGATGAAAGAATCTTTTTCCCAACTTTCACTACACGCGGTGCATTTTACTTCTATGCATACCAGATTCACTTATCTACATCACATTGGTAAAAAGCACAGATTGCTTAAGCAACCAGCATCTTTCAGGCCTGCTGTCTACTTTGTAACTTAAATTGTACTCTGATGAATTGCAGTTGACTGCACTGAACTGTAACTTTATCTGTGTACTTTGGGGGGGGGGGTGTTAGGAACTCCTATTCCAAATCTTGAAAGTGATGGGACCCCAACAGTGTCAGGGCTAGGAGTACCACAGCACAGATCCAGCTGTTAAGCACTGGTCTTCAGCTACCTGACCTATCTGGGGTTTGATAGTTGCAAACTAGCTCCCCTCCTCTGTAAGCAAAGGCAGGCACAGCCCTCTACCAGGGATCTTTTAAGCATATATTGACATGTTACAGAAGCAGGACACTGGCTGCCGTGGTTCCCCTGCTCTCCCTGTGCCAGGGTAGGGTGTCAGGTCTGTGTTGTGCCAGGGCTGACACCAGTCTTACACAGAGTTTACATACAGATGTCACGGGATGGTTTGAACGAGGCCGATCCAGGCTCGGGCAGGGCGCTGGACGAGATGTGACCTCCGCCCGACTTCGCCATGATTTTCAAAGCTTCTAACAGCAGCTCTGAAGCATCATCATGGCACAGCAGGGAGACAGATCAGCATGAACGGGGACTTGCAAAAATCAAAAGGAGAACAGGAAATTCACCCAAGACCACCAGGAGAAAGCATCCAACCCCGACTGTTTTCCAACTGAGCTGGTCTAATTAAAAATATCGCATCTCCCCAACAAAGCTTGACTGCCTACATCCTTAGACCGATGTTTCCCAACCAGCGTGCCGCGACACAAAAGCATGCCGTCAGAAACGAACAGGCGTGCCGCAGCTCCAAGGCCCAGGAATGCCTTAACCGGCATGCTGCAGAAAACTTTTATTAACGTAAGCGCGTCCTGGGCTGGAAGCAGTCGGCAAACAGCGAGTCAGATCAACGCAGCTACAACCAACAACCCCCAAAGCAGGGCGGAGGGGCCTGGGATGCCAGGGCAGGAGGGAGCCTGGAATCTGTGTGGCTTGTCCCCCTCCTTTCCCTGCTCTACCTCGTGGCCCTAATTCCCACCCATGTACAGCGTCACCCGCACTTGGAGCTTCCCTCCTTCCTTGGGGCTCAGCCCAGCGGAGACGCCCCGCGCCTGGGGAAGGCGGATGGCTCCGCAAAGCCGGCCGAGAACTTTTTCCCCCGCGGTTTCGTAAGAGATCGCCTCTCCCTCAGGGACCAGGGAGCAGGAAGACACGCCCCCTCCCCGGGAAGTCTCCTGAGCCCGCTCTCAAGGCAGCCCGGCGGGGCCGGGGGTCGTACCTGGCGGCGGGGCGGCCCGGGCAGCGAGCTCACGTTGAGGATCAGCCCCGCGTCCCCCTCCATGGCGCGGCCCCACGTGCGCGGGCCCCGCCGGCAGGAAGGACCCCGCGCGGGGGTGTCCGGCGAGCGCCTGCCCCGCGCTCGCGCCCGCGCCCCCGGGGCGCCAGGGATTCTCAACCGGGGCCAACAGCGCCCCCAGGGGCCGTGGCGGGAGCAGGGCAGGCTCACCGCGGGGAGGGCTTGGCGCCGCAACGGCCCTGGAGGCGAGACGTGAGCGAAAACCAGGCTCCGCAGAGCCGAGTCCGGAGTCTGACAGGGGGGTTGTGGTGAATGGAGGGGGGGCCTGAGTCTGACAGGGGGATCGGGTTGAATGGAGAGGTGTCCTGAGTCTGACAGGGGGGTCGGGCAAATGGAGAGGTGTCCTGAGTCTGACAGGGGGGTCGGGTTGAATGGAGGGGTGTCCTGAAAGGG
>NW_017728925.1:12829129-12831772 GCF_001723895.1 Crocodylus porosus
GGGTTGGGGTGAATGGAGGGGTGTCCTGAGTCTAACAAGGGGGTTGGGTGAATGGAGGGGTGTCCTAAGTCTGACAGGGGGGTTTGGGGTGAATGGGCAGGTGTCTGGAGTCTAACAAATGGTTCTGGGGTGAATGGAGGGGTACCCTGAGTCTAACAAGGGGAACTTGGAGTGAGCTGAGGGGTGTCTGAAGTCTAACAAAGCTGATTGAGATCCACTGCTTTAAACACTGCCGCTTGGCAGGAAGGATTGATTTATTAGATATTGGGGAGATATTGCAGAGCTCTCCAAGACTGCTCCCTGAGCTGGGAAAGGCTGAAAAGAAGGGTTTCCTTTGCAAACACCGCCCCCCCAAACTTCTGAGTTGTCTCATGTTGCACGGAGATGCACACAGGTCACTGTTTCCTTTGCGAAGGGAAGCAGCTTGTGCAGCAGCCTGCACTGGAACGGCTCCAAGTTGCACCCCACTCGTTCCAGTTATTTGCCCCACCCCTAAAGTCCCTGCCAGGCTCAAGCATTTCTTTGGGGCTGAAAGGCAAGGGGTATCTTCTTAGCAGACCCGTGTAGTAGAGTTAGACAAGCTTTCACATGCAAGACATTCATTGTCAGGTCACTGGGGTTGAAAATAATTTCTCTGCCAGTATTTGTGGGGAATGCCTGACCTGATCTCCAGGACAGTAGGTCTGCCAGTGTGCAGCACGAATCCCATGCACCAGGGAAGCTGTTTGGGAGGGGACGGGCAGCAGGCCCTTGTCCCATTCCCATCTGCTGGTTGTAGGCTCGGACCTGGTCAGCGCTGAGGATTTTGAAGCCCCCATTCCTGTGCTGTTTGCACAGGTAGAGCCTTTCTACTTTGCATTTTACCTGGGTTTGGTGCGACAACAATGCAGTAGCATCAGGCATCTGGATGCTAATCATAGATGGGGCCCCGGGTGTGACTGGGGCTTGGCAGCAACTTCTCTAGGACTTAGAAACTGCAGGAAAGTGTAATACTAATCCGATCGTGAATGTAACACATAGAAGCAGCGTCCTGCCCCGAGGAGCTTTCAGTGCTACTAAGGGACCACATCACATTGTGCTCACTTCTGCAGCACACGGGCAACACCCGCTTGTCGGCTCCCCACTGCGACCTGCGCCCGTTAGGACACAGCTGTTCTGGCGCTTAACACACCAGCAGGATTTTGGCTCGTTTTGCAAGGGGGGAGAAGAAGCAGCGTTGCCGGGTCTTAAATACTAAATTATCATATTGGAAACTTGTCACGTTTTCTGAAAAACTCTCTCACGCTGGAAAAAAGCATGCAAATACATCTTATTTACTTTACGTTGCTCAGTATAAAAATTCAGCGAGTGAGGGAGAACTGGGTCATCCAAGTGGAAGCATTTCTTTATTTCAAGGCAAGCAGCCATAAGGAAGTGCTGACAGCAAACCCCAACGTTAGTTCAGACTCGGTGAGAGGGACTTGGGTGATGCACGTCCTGCATCAATTCACTGCCACAACAATTAACAGCAGACAAGGTTCTTTGGGTAGATGTGATCTCTTTTATTAGGCCAACTAAATAGTTGGAAAAATTGTTCTTTGCAAGCAATTTTTTTCAAAACTTTTTTCAAAATTGCTTCTCCAAAACGTAACGTACATTTTGAACACTTTCTCTTTTATTATTAATTCATCATTATTTTATCATTATTATATAATCATACACCTATTTTAATGTATTTATTATTGCTATGTTATACATTATTGTGTAAAAATAAGTTAAAAATTATTGTACATTTTGAACACTTTATTATCACCACTATTTTAGGGTTATCTATTACATAATAATATTATAATTATTAGCATATTATTGCTCCATTATATATTATTTATTATGTAAAATAAGTTATAACTGTTGTACACTTTGAACTTTATATTTTATTATTAATTCACCATTAGTGTTATAATTATATAATAATTATAATCATATAATTATTCATTTATTATTGCTATATGTTATGTAACAGTAAGTTACAAATTATCATACATGTTGAACACTTGATAGTTATTAATTTGCCATTATTTTACTATTAATTAGATTAATGTATTCTTGCTACATGACATATTGATGTATTCTGTAAAAATACGTTACAAATGATACTTTTTAAAGACTTTATGATTAGTTTGCCATTATTTTACTGTTATCATTATTATATAAGATTATAATACTTTATTATGTAAAAACAAGTAACACATTATACATTTTGAACACTTTATATTATCATTAATTCACCATTATTATTTTACTGTTATTATTATTCTTTAATAATTATAATGATTATGAATGCATTATTACCATAATATATTAAGTTACTATGTAGAAAACATTTATCATATTAAATTTCATTTAATTTACTATGTAGAAGTTTATCATATTAATTTTCATTTAATTTACTATAAATTTACTACGCAGAAAAAGTTCAAGGTGACGGCGCAGGTTGAGCCCATCCGCTGTCGCGCGCGCCCGCCCTCACTCGCCCACCCCGCCAGCCGGCTGTGGGCGGGGCAGCTGCGCTCAGGCAGTGCGGTAGACGCCCCCGACGCTGGCCGGGCGGGGTCCTTCGTGGCTCGCGGCGCGGCGCAGACGCAGTTGCCCCCGGGCGGCCCG
>NW_017728925.1:12832015-12853054 GCF_001723895.1 Crocodylus porosus
TCTCCCCACCACCGTGCCTGGGCACTTCCTTTTCTCACCTGACCACTTTTTAGACTCTGCTGGATCTCTTCCAATCCCCTTTGAAGTCATGAGGACAAACTTGACTGGCTCTGACAGGCTCCCCCCAACTGGTGGTGCAAGTGCCTGCCCTGGGGATCTTTAAAAAAAACACCACTTGGCCCCCGGGGGTCTGTCCTGCCTACGCACGATATGGCCCCTCATGACTGTGAGTCTTGATTCCCCTCCTCTGCTGACACTTGATGTCCGAGGGGTCGAGGTCAGCGTGGTATGGCCGGGCGATGGAGCGCGGGAGAATATCGCAATGTTCCTGCTAATAAAAAAGCATCTTCGTTAGTCGCTTCTTGAACTTTCTCAGTTTTTTTTATCCCCCAAAAATCTATGTAAAGCACCTTTAAGTTGCTTCTTGAACTTGCTTGGATTTTTTAATCCACAAAACAGCTATTAAAAACTTCTTTGGTTGCATCTTGAACTTTTTTTTATCCCCCAAAAATCTATTTGATTTGTGTCTAATGAAGGAAAACCAGCACAACAGATCTCTTTTCTCCATGGCATGCGTGTAGCTGCGGCAAAAATGCACAAAGTCAGCAAGTCAAAAAAATGCACATTTAAGGTCTAACCAAGTTAAACACAAGTGGAACAGATGGTAAAATTCTGGCTGGTTCTTGAAATGACGACTATAGAAGTTTCTAATGTTTGGATTGAAATAGTGTGGAATAAACTCAAATGCAGCGACAGTATTGTTAAAGCAGATTAATATGCAAGGCAGAGATGGCTGTATAGATTCTTGTACAGCTGGCTATTTGTCCTGATGGGGTGTTTCTGGGTATTAAGGGAATATATACTACTAAGAATACATACTACTAAGAATACAGCAGGTCTGAGTGTTTCTTTGCCAGTAGTGTCATCTCTGGCAGGATGGCTACCAGCAGGAGTAATTTGGATACGTTAAGTTAGATGGCTCAGTATAGTTGAGCATCTCAACCAGTTCATTTGTAACAAATACCCTTTAAGTACCTACTTAGGGAAGGCGATTTTGAAAACGGTCTCTTGAATGTAGCAGACAACTATATAGCAAGACACAGTGTCTGGTAAACTCAGAGTAACAAGGGATAAGAGTTCAGCAGCGAGGGTAAAAGTCTTCAGTACACTTAATTACTTCTAAAATGGGATGAATCTTTTAGAAGAAGACCTACTGTACAGCAAACTAATTGCTCTACTGTAGAGCAAACAAGAATTTAGCCAAGTTGCCAAGCTATATAAAATGACAATGGTACCATCAAGCTTTATCTGGAAAATGCTAAAAGTGCTATGCATGGTTATAGGTGGCCAAGTTATAACCAGTTACCTGTTTTTCAAGTAGTGTTACTGTCTGTACTGGTGCCTTTTCACAAGAGAGCAAGAATTAAAAGATGCCTGAAGTCTCAGTCTGGTTTTGTGATTGTGACTGATTCTCAGATCATGGTTAAGGCACATTGGCAGAACAGTGTCAAGAAGCTTGCACCTCTGCTGCTTGACCCGTTTTGTGGTTAATCAACAGCACTTTGGTTAGCAGGCCCAGCAGTATTTTAATGTGATCAGCTGCTCTGCAAGATGCCAAGAGAATTTTACATCACAAAATGTAACTATTTGGCTGCTTTAATAAGATGGGTTTCATGTATTAAATAAAATATATTCTGTTAAGCATATAAAGAGCTAGCTACATAACAGCTGCGTAAAAACTGAGGGACTAAAGGGGAAGAGATGAATGAAGTGAAGGTTTTACATTAATCTTTTGGTTTAATAGCTTTAGAAGACTGTTGTAAGCATTGGCTTGTGTCAGACTGGAACAGGAAGTGTCATATACAGAAGTCCACTGATTACAGCTTCCTTGCAGTAATAGAAATTTCAGGTCCTGCCAGTATGAAAACACTTTATTTATGCACGGCTTTTACTTAATATGCTAGAAGAAAGCAATCATTGGATAACAGGCCCTGCAGAGTAGGAGCATGATTTTTCCAAACCAGAAGGAAAGGTCATTTAAACTTTATGCATGCAATTTTTCCTACAAATTCAGTCAAGTGGTGCCCCAAAAAAACCTAGTTTGGAGACTTGCTTGTCATTTGTAGAGCAAATGGGATGTAAAGGACGGGTTAGATTAAAGAATTGTCTCCACAAACTTCTCTAGCTACAGAGTTCATTTATCCTGTGAAGGGTGACACCAAGTACTGGAGAATGATTGACGTTCAGATCTGAGCCTTTTATACAGCATAAAGCTCTTCAATTCTTCCAGCGTTCCCTAATGGGCAGAAGATATAGAGTTATTAAGTTGTGTGCATTGACAGTATTGAAATGTTTTTATAGAAATACATACTCTTTTTCAGGTTGGTCCCAAAAAGGAGGTTGCAGAATGTAAGGAAAAGTTTGCCAGCTCTAAGGATCCAACAGTTAGTCAAACGTTTATGCTAGATAGAGTATTCAACCCCGAAGGAAAGTCACTAACATCAATGCGAGGATTCAAATATTCAAGCTGGTCTCCTTTGGGCTGTGACGCTAATGGAAGATGTCTACTAGCAGCTTTAACGATGGACAATAGACTGACTATTCACGCTAACCTTAACAGACTGCAGTGGGTGCAGCTAGTTGATCTGACAGAAGTTTATGGGGAGCGTCTTTGTGAAAGCAAGTACAGAATTTCTAAGACCGAGGCACCCCAAGGTGATCTAGGGGACTTCTCTGAATTTCAGAGAAGGCACAGCATGCAGACTCCAGTGCGTATGGAGTGGTCAGGTATCTGCACCACCCAGCAGGTGAAACATAACAACGAATGCCGAGACGTTGGTAGCGTGCTCCTAGCAGTACTCTTTGAAAATGGTAACATTGCAGTTTGGCAGTTTCAACTTCCTTTTGTGGGTAAGGAATCCATCACTTCTTGCAATACCATAGAGTCTGGAATAAATTCCCCTAGTGTCTTGTCCTGGTGGGAATATGAACACAACAACCGAAAGATGAGTGGACTCATAGTAGGGAGTGCTTTTGGACCTGTTAAAATCCTTCCCGTCAATCTAAAAGCAGTTAAAGGTTACTTTACACTCAGGCAACCAGTTGTCTTGTGGCAAGAAATGGACCAATTGCCAGTGCATAGTATCAGATGTATTCCTCTTTATCATCCTTACCAGAAATGTAGCTGTAGCTTAGTGGTGGCTGCAAGAGGATCATATGTGTTTTGGTGTCTTCTCCTGATATCCAAAGCAAGCCTGAATGTTCACAATTCCCATGTGACAGGGCTTCACTCTTTGCCAATTGTATCTATGACTGCAGATAAACAGAATGGCACAGTATATACGTGCTCAAGTGACGGAAAGGTAAGGCAGCTGATTCCCATCTTCACAGATGTTGCATTAAAGTTTGAGCACCAGCTGATTAAGCTATCAGAAGTGTTTGGCTCTGTGAGGACTCATGGGATAGCTGTAAGCCCATGTGGTGCATACTTAGCAGTTATCACAACAGAGGGTATGACAAATGGCCTTCACCCTGTTAATAAAAACTATCAAGTTCAGTTTGTAACTCTTAAAACTTTTGAGGAGGCAGCCGCTCAGCTCTTGGAATCTTCTGTTCAAAATCTTTTCAGGCAAGTGGACCTGACGGACCTTGTGCGCTGGAAGATTTTGAAGGATAAGCACATCCCTCAGTTCTTACAAGAAGCCTTGGATAAAAAGATTGAGAGTTGCGGATCCACTTACTTCTGGCGCTTTAAGCTGTTTCTTCTGAGGATTTTGTACCAGTCGATGCAAAAGACTCCTTCAGAAGTCATGTGGAAGCCTTCACATGAGGATGCAAAAATCTTGATTTCCGATTCCCCTGGCATAGGCAGCACTGAAGATGATCAGCAAGAAGAAGGAACTTCTAAACAGATCAGCAAGCAGAGCTTGGGTGATGTGAGCAGGGGCATGGACACGGAGGACCTGGCAGATGACTCTCTTCCTCAGTCAACTGATGCAGGAGGCCGGGAGCCAATGGAAGAAAAGCTTCTAGAAATACAGGCACAAATTGAGGCAGTAGAAATGCACTTGACACGGGAGCACATGAAACGGGTGTTGGGAGAAGTCTACCTCCACACATGGATTACAGAGAACACCAGTATTCCAACCAGAGGAGTCTGTGATTTCTTAATGTCTGACGAAAGCTATGATGACAGGACAGCACGAGTAAGTGCACGTAAATGTTTTTGAGCCCCCCCCCCCCCCAGCTCACTGTTTTTGTTCACTTTTAAACTTAGGGGGTGGAGGATAAAGGGTTGAAATGAGATGCTGCTTGGCAAGAGGGATAAGGCAGGGAGATAAGGTGTCTGCCCTTGCAGCTTAGCATGATGGGTGGGATGACGGTACAGACCTTGAAGTTTGGGTTCAGGCAGAGTAGAGTAAGCCATGCTTAAAATTTCTTCAAGGTTTGGGGTGGGGGTGTGGAAATCTATTGTTCTTTGTTAATGATGGAAAGACCATATGGTTAAAGATACTATTAAATATTGTCTGTAAACCAAAAAAGGAGAAGGAATTTCCTCCAAATGAGAGGCAGTTAAGTCTTGCAGTTCTTATTCTTCAGAATTTCTGTTAATAGCTCTTGAAAATGTAATGCAGTTCTTACTGGTAATAGTCACTGCTCAGTTTAAGAGAGACAATTTGCATCTTTGAAACAGTACTCACTGCCTGAGCCTCCCACCATATATATCCCTTCCTAATGTGTAAAAGAAACCCCATCATTTGACATTAATGTTGCACTGCAAACGCAATCCTTGCCCCAGCAAAAGCAGCGCCCAACTCAGTAATCCCAAGAACTGTCGGTTATGATCCTTACAGCTGTGCATAGAGAGGCTATGCTGTATTCTGTAGTAACTGAATCCTTCCATCATTTAGCCTCTTGAAGTAAACAAACCGACCAATCAACCCTTAAACTGCTTTTGGAGAAGCCGAGGTAGCTTCCATTACAGAAACTGAGCTTTTCAATGCCAGGCCTGTAGGCAACCAGGCTGCAGCCCTGTAGCCTTTAATACTTTGCCAAAGAATTACCATCTCACAACTGTGTTCTGAAGTGCTGCGCATTGGAAAAGCCTGAGCAGTTGCCCTTCACACCTCATACACAGACTCATTTCTTTTTGCAGTGGGTAAAGCATGACTCTTGAATACAGTTTGTATGAACTTTTGTTAATCACGACTGCTGTCACTGCCTAAGATATTCAGTATAAAACCATGGCCTATGATTTATATAGATCATGCACTATGTCAAATATAAATAAAAAAGAGTGACATGGTCATAAATTTGACCCATGTGTTTTAAGTTTAACAGAATGGCTACATATTTTTTAGAGAGAAAGTGATTGCTAAAATAAAATTGTCAGACTTCTAAATAATAAATGGGATTTTAAACACCTCTATTCTTAAAGGCATAAGATTACTTTAAAAAAAAATCCCTTTTGTATATGGCATTTGATGTTCTCTAGGATGATATAATACACTGATCCCAAGTTCAGTTTCCCTTTTCAGACAGCCTAATTACCCAGACTACTGGTTACTTTTAAACAAAGTTTGTATTCCTTCCAGCACTGCAGGGCTTTAAGGCAGTTAGATCCATGATGAATGTGTGGAAAGACTAATCATTCCATTGCTTTTTTTATTTGAATCCAGTTAGATGCCTAAAGTTCTGCTTTTTTTTCCCTGAAATCATAATATCCTATGAGATGTTTCCACCTTTCAGCGGCAGCTGTCTTGCTATAAACGATGCTGACTGCTGTGTGTTCCCAGGTGCTGATTGGGCATATCTTAAAGAAAATGAACAAACAGACTTTCCCAGAGCACTGCAGCTTGTGTAAAGAGATCCTGCCATTCACAGATCGCAAGCAGGCAGTCTGCTGCAATGGACATATTTGGCTCAGGTAATCTGTTCTTAAGAAGGTTGTTTTGAATGAGTAGAAGGCATGCAAGTAGCAAGAGAAATACGTTCTTGTAGCATGAAAGAGTAAGAGCCATGAAATATGCTGTGCATGCCACAGTGAAGACAAGACAGCAGAGCAGTCAGGGCAAAGGAGAATGTACCAGATACTTTTAAGGGGTGAGTTAAGGGACATTTGACAGAGGTAGGCCAAAATTTGACTTTTTTTTTTTTGGTTTAAAGGAAAAAAAATGCTCCAGTGCTCTTAGTTTTCCCACTGTCACTCCTCCCCCACAATGCAAAGAAAGTGGGGAGGGAAATGCTAGCCCAAACTTCTCTCCAGCTTGTCTGTTGGCTAAAATTGTAAAGCCAGTAATGAAGCATTTCAGGCACCTCTCAACATTTATGCTTTGAAATGTACCGTTATAGGCATCTGCATGTGTGTATTATAAGGCACTCAAATTCAGGGCAGCCTTTCTAAGCCAGCTTGGTACAGTTACATATGTGCCTTTATATTGAATGTTAACTCATTTTGAAGAACTGCTGACTTAACTAGGAACAGGTAATCAGCAGGATTGGCCCAAATGCTGCCTTTACTTCCCCAGCTCCCCAGCAGCACGGGCATTAACTGAGCAGAATTCAGCCCTCTGTCATAAAGCATACAAGTGGGAACTCAGTTTTGATGATGCAATCTGCCACCTTTTCAGGTGCTTTTTAACCTACCAGTCCTGCCAGAGTTTGGTATACAGAAGGTGTTTGCTTCATGACAGCATTGCACGACATCCAACCCCAGAAGGTGAGCTACTTCCGTGGCTTGAAAGGGCAAGACAAGATAGCATGTTCTGGCTCTGTAAAGGCATAGATCATGTTCAGCAGCTTGCTGTTATTTGGGGGAGTTATCAAATGCAGTAGAAATGTTCAGCTCTTTATGGTGCTCCATTGCAGATTATGCCTCGTTTGCACAGTTTAATTAGAATATGGTAATTGGGAAAAGTGATGTGTAAGTACATATTGAACTTTAAATATGAGCCAAGTACACATGCAGTCTGTGCTGGAGTGTTACAGCAGGCAGCTGATTAGTACTAATATAATTAGATTTCTGTGCGTGCACAAATTGCTTGCCCAGTCTTACAGATGCTGTGTCGTTGACTCCTGTTGATTTAAATGGAAGGTCACTCAGCCTAGTGCAGGGTGAGATGGTGAATGGTCATTGTCTTGCCTAAGTAGTGTAGCAGAGGGAAGGAACAAATCAACTTTTTGATTTTGTGCTTTCATACTCTTCTGCTGAGCAAGATAAATACTTCAACAGCGTGTTGTTAGAACCCAGACACTTTCAGGCCTGGGTTTTGACCTTCATGCTTAGCTTGAATTGTGGTCCCAGATGACTCAAAGATATACATTTTTATATGTTCTATTACCAATTTAAAAAGCATTTACAGGATAGGATGCTGAAATATTTTTTTTAAAATGCAGTGAACTGAGTGTTTAGCAGCACCATCCGTTAGGAAGGATATGATTTTTTTGCCTGTTTCACTAATGCACTTATCTGTAGAACTATTGCAGTCTTAAAGGGCTAGGTACTCCCTTCCCACAAGCCTGCAGAGTCTCCAGTTTCTAGCGAGATGTGATCAAATACAGATAACACAGTTCTGGAAAAGTGTTGCTGGTTGCCTAGTTCTTTTTTGTTTGTTTTCTACCCTAGAAGTAAAAAGAAACACAAACCACATACTGCAGTACATCAGATTTAAAACTTCAGCCTAAAGACAGAAAAAAACACTTAAGTTATGACAGGATCATCCTTTAAATGTTTCCCATGCTGTATATGCATAGCTGATTTGTCTGTCCACAGTGTGCAGCTAGATAGGTGCTGCTGCTGTGGAGACAGCTTCAGCCTGAACTTTGCCTCCTGCAGACATGAAGTTTAAACTAGCATTGTTTTAAGTTTCACAGATTAGTCGCGTATACCCTTCATTCTGATCCTTCAAGTACTCATGAAAGATATCTGTCAGAGCTTAGCTTCCCAGGATTTCTTATTTTGTTCAGTGAAGTGACATCAAGCCAAGTATTCATCTAAATTGTTGGATTCTCTTTCCTCCAACTCATGCTTTTAAACTACTGCTTTTCTCATTTACAGACCCTGAGTGGATCAAGAGGTTATTGCAAGGACCTTGTACTTTCTGTGATTCTCCTGTGTTCTAGACAACAGCTGTGGGACGCTTGAGAAGGCATTTTCTCTGCTGCGTAACACTCCCTTCAGTCTGGAAGGAGAAAAAGGAGCAGGAGCGCACACACTGTTGGAGGGGAAAAAGACACTCTCCTTAACCGTGTAAATAGGACATTGGAAGGCCAAGCAGCTCACAGTCCAGAGCCCTATTTCATACTCCAGAAGCAGGAGTACATCTTCTAGGGAGTGTCTGGCACAGGGGTTTGACAAAGCAATGTTGAGACAACCAGAGCTCCCATTACAGCATCAGCACTTGATTTGGGCACCTTTCCTTTCACTGAAAGAGGTCTGAAATATTGTAAGCATGCAGCCTGACCTACCCTGTCTGTGTGGAAACCAGATGCTTTCCTCCTGGCATGTGGAGTGCTGGAGGTGCTTACTAAAGCCTTGGTGGGTAGAGAAGGCGTCAGCCTGCAGTGCCTCTTTGTTTGCTCTTAATGAGCAGTGGCACTTACTGTACCACCAAATATTAAACTTTCAGAAAGAATGCGTGGTTCTAATACATTTCTTGTTGAGTGATGTGCATGCCACTTAAGTCAGCCATTCCATTAGGTGTCTTGCTGCATATCTACCAAAAGAGTTCCCAGTGTCTTTCCTAGAATAGTTTTCAGGTATTTGCAGTTAACAAGCTGAAATTGGCTGTTAGTGCCAAATACATTCCAGGAAGTTTTACATGCCAATAGTTATGTAAACTGAATTAGCACTTGTCTATTCTGCGTAATAAGGCACAAACCGAAACCGAATATCCGGTGCTCTTAAATCTCCCGTCCCTGCCACTTCTTCTCTCATTTCTAGTTTACCAATTTTGTGCCAACATCTATGCCTTTCAGTTAACTTCACCCTCTGCCTGTCGGAACCACACTCTCCCTCATTGTGACCAAGCAACCCGGCTGTTTCTTCTTCCAACTGGACTGTGAGTCTCCTCAAAAACATTGCAATAATTTAGTGTGCAAGCAAGGAGTCACTTTTACTGGTCACCTGTTCTTGTCATGAAAGCACTAACTCAAAAGGAAAATGACTGACTGCCATACTGAAAGCTTTGTAAGGAGTCAGAGGCTGTTCATTCCAAGTCAGGGGATGGATGAGCGATTACCTAGGGCAGCCAGCAGCATGCCTGTGAAGGAACATGCTCAAACCTGTGGTTAACATAGCCGCTCACTCATAGGAAAAGTGGCCTTCATATCATTGGGACCCAGTTCATGCAGGGCACCTTTCCTTTTTAACTTCTGCAGTGCTAGAGGCATGAGGTTTCCAACATGAGTATGACTCTAGAGTTAGGTCAGATCTGGTTTGGTTAAGAACCATCCCCCCCCAATAATCCAAACTTTTATGCAGATCTTCACTTCCTCCTTAAAAATGCCAGCTCACTAGATGCTCCCCACATATAAAAAGGCAACTGAAAACCCTTTATGGAAGTCCCGACTTCTGACTAGATGCACGAATGCTTTCATAAGCAGTTGAAAACAGCAAGGAATAATTAAGATGTTATCCAATACATATATAAATGGGTGCTTAAGTTTCCTTCAGTTACTGGCTGTGCATAGTGTCTTCACACTCCTTGACCGCTCACTAGGAATAGACATTACTCTGCTAATGTTCAGACAAACTAGCTGCTCTGAGTTCAGTACTCCATACATAGGGCATGATAGTGCTTCTACAATAGACAATAGTACTAATATTGTACCAGAGATGAAAATGATAAAGCACAGATGCACTTGTAAAAAAAATCACCATAGCCTTGTTTGTAAATATCCCTGGAAGTGAGACCATCCTTCTATGAAAAAAAATATTTGGAGCTTTTTTTTCATTGTGCATTAGACTGAACTGACTTTCATGCTTTTATCACAAAAAGAATTTGTAGATCCCAGTGGCAGGCACTTGGCAAAGCAAGACATTTGAATTAGAGCCAAGTGGAATGGTCAGAATTGCTTGGCACCTACCCTTGTCACTGAGGCTGGTACAGCAGCTATGGCAGCTGTAAGGTTCCTCTCTGTGAGGGAGTGTGTATGCATCGACGTGGACTCAAATTGGATGCAGTCATGTTCCAGGCTGGGCAGGGCAGAGTGATTTTGCAAAATACAGTGTGTACAGACTTGTAAAAGCCAACCTGACTTTATGGCCAGTGAGTGTTCTCTTGTTCTTTCAAAGGGACCTCAACAAGGGAAAGGGTTAAGGAAGTTTTCCAAAGACACTCCAAAGTCCAACTTGGATGGCAGGCTGGAGATGTATTAAATCTTTGATCTGCATACTGGTCCACCAAAACATATTTAGGTCTGGCAGATGAGAAGGTACTAGATGATCACTTTCTAATTAGTTTTACTTCGGTTCTACTATAACGCTTTATGGCAGTTGTTCTTTCAGACAGTTCCATGTAGAAGCTAGCATTCCAGGCTGTTTTCAGCATTGAAAGCTACCGAGACTAAGATATCAAGGTAATGGACACTCAAATAAAAGTCAACAAGGTTGGTTGTATATTAAGGCAATAGGGATGGTGGCAAGTTAGCTCCTTTTGTGCTGTGTTTGGCCAGTCAAAAGGTATTGAGGTATAAAGCCATCATTTTTGCATGCTCTTTTGTAGTTTTATCCAATTTGAAAAATAGGACAGAGTTTCAGACAAGGCTAGTTTAGGCTGTGTTTTGGTCATGCTGGATTTTCCCCATCTCTCTCTAGACCTGTCATCCTCCTCGGGCCGCTTTCTCCAGCAACACAGCGTGGACCTGCCAAGTGATATCTATTCTAAGACTGGAGTTCGTCTTGCTACTTTAAGAAGTGGAAAGCCTGAGGAGACTGTACCAGCGCCCTAAGCTCCTGTTCCATAGATGCGGGGAGTGGAGTAGGGTCTTAGCTTAAAATACATAGTGGAAGACAGGCCTGAACACAAGTACAAGAGAAAAAATTCTTGCTCTAACCCAAAAGGGTGCAATATCCTATAGCCATCTTTGGTTTGCCATACCCAAGGTGCTAATTAGGTTTGCTTTCTTATACCAGTGAGGAAGAAAAATAGTAATGCATTTGATGCAGTAATTGTACAGAAAGGCTAATGCACCTTACTCTTGTTTGCTACTTCCAAATTACATGCGACAACAGCACCTATAGTCATGACTGTCTTTCTAGAATAATGGATGCTCAGACTGTGGGGGAAGCTTACTGAAATCTTGCCCAGAAGTTCAGAATATAGCTTCCTTTATCTTGACCTTTCCCTAGGAGTCTGCACTGGTCTGAGGGAGACCAGGGTAGTTTGGGTTTTTGGGAGAGACTTAAGAACATCTCCTTATCCACTGGAAGATTTTTCTGTTGACCTGCAGTGAATGCAGAGTGAGCACTGTGTGGCTTGCTGCTCTTGCTGTGCAGCTTTGCTTTGGTACGTGTCACCTCAGAGGATTGCTCTGGAACCCTCCTGTGATGAAAGTGCACATACACAGCAGAGCATATGTTCTGCAAGTGTGAAATCAGGGCAGGTCTCTGCTGTGCTGTAATCTGGATGTGGTTACCAGTGGAGGTGGACTCTTTACTGCTTCCACCTGACCCACTAGAACAGTGGTTCTTAACCTTTCTGAGCCCACAGCACATGGCCTCCAGAAATCAGAAGCAAAGCAGGGCAGTAAGTTAAGCCAGGCTTAGCACCACCTGAATATGACTCCATTGCTTTGTCTTAAGGAGCAAGGAGGTTCAGAGCTGGTGAGGGTAATTGCACAGCATTATCAGTGTTGGCTCAAGTCAGCATCATTCAGCATTACCCAAGCTAGCTCTGCACGGGTTACCTCCCCAGCCTGGGAGCTGGTGCTGAACCCAGGCTAATTAGCAACATCTCAGCAGAAGGCAGCTACGCTGAACCCCATGTGGGAAGTACAGGTAGCTTGCATGGGGCTTTGCAGCAGCTCAGCAAGGCGCTCATCTCATGGGTTCTCCACCAATGCTTGTACCTATCCTTGTGGCCCAACTGGGTTTACAGAAGTGCCCACTAGTTAAAAACCATGGTACTAGGAACACAGAGACTAGGATATGGGTCCCACAGTAACATTAATCCTCAAGGGCAGGCTGCAGCTGCCCCAGAGAGACTGAGACAGGTTGCAGGGGACATGGAAAATTGAAGTTTTCCCTGCAGCTGTTTCCTTCCCCCACCACCCTGCTCTCTTGGAAGCCTCAGTTACCACCCACCCCTGACCAGAACAATGGATGTTAGTGCCTACAAAACACAGGTCTAGGGGCTTTTTTCCTTGGAATTTAACTTCTTAAACTAGGCTGCTGTTGAACATACACTCTGATACCGGTACCGAATGCCGTATGTTTTATGGGAAACTCAGAGTCAAGTGAAGTTTAACGTTTCAGGGCTGGGAGAGAAACTAAGCTGCTGCTGTTGTACTGACTTTAAAATACACTAGAGGTGATGACAAAGGCTGAGTTCAAGCCGTCTGCTCTCCATTTAGGGATCATTAGCTGCAGATGTTCCCTATTCTCTACTCAATTTAACTTGTCATTATCCTTGACAAGAAACAGTTTCTTACACCATTTAGAAAAGCTGGTGCACGTGCTGAGGTCTATCCATGACCCTAATTTTGTGGGGTTGGTACGAATCCCAACATCTTTGTGTTTTCATTGAAGCTTTTTTCCAAGCCTCCCTCTGCCAGTAGTTTCAGGTATTCTTTTATGTTATGCCAGTTTAATGTACACTAGAAATGACTCTGTATTGGAATAGTATAGCAGGCTGATGAAACACAGAGTAATATATTCATACTGAAGTAAGGCAAGCAGGAGAATAGGAGTGAGAAGAGAAATGCAAGCTGCCATGTGGATTAGCAGAACAGCTTCTGCAGGCACAGCAGCTCCAGATGTGCAGTAACTTGGTGTAAGCCTCTTTGTTGGCTGCCAAAGCAGTCTTCCCTGTGCCGTGGGGAAAGCACAGAGTGGTGCTGACTGGCCCATGGGGGTCCCAGCCTTCCCTCCTGAGCCTGGGCTTTTGGATGCAGGCGCAGTGAAACTCACTCATAGCCCAGCCCAGCCTCAGCCAGGAGATGAGGATTTAATATGGGCAGGCTCATAATTTAGAAACCATGGCACTTAAACCACAGTATTTATTTCAAAAGGAGCCCAATTTTGTGTCCCTTCTGTAAGACAAGTGTATCCCCATTTGTTTCTAGAGGAGAGAGATTAATGGTTACTACCAAGGCACATCCAATAAATATTTCCTTGTGTTTCTCAAACTAAGAATTTCCCCAGGGGTTTAAGTATCAGAATAACTTTAGTTGTAATGAAAGAAAGTGATAACACACTGAGCATAAGGAGCCCTTGACAGGAAATAGTACAATGTAAATGTTGATAGTTCCAGTAGAGGGTTGACAGGCCTATTTTTTTTTTAACCTTTAAAACTTCCATATCACTTTTGTGCAATTATTCTTCATATCACAGGGAGTTGGTTGGCACAAGAGATGAATATCCTAAACACAGCCCTTCCCTTGTCACTGGATCTGATAGGGTCCACATGCGTATTTTGGCAAACTGGAATTTAACGTAGGTACAACTTCATGACGGCTTTGGCTGCCTGGCCCCTCTACTATGTAGCCTTGGTAGAGAGGTCGAGGAAAGTTAGCTCTTTTCTTTAGGAGTACAAGTGGGGAGAATGATACTGCCCAAATATAAATACTTAAAAAGCACTTTTTTTTTTTTTTTTTTTTAAAGAGGCTCAGAGAAAATTCCCTGCATATAAGGCATACAGAAGTAATCCCATCTTGTTCATGACTGGCTGTAGAGTTGGCATCTTCTCTTTACTTCTGCTATCCTACCTTCTCTCCATGGAGCAGCCAGGCACATGAAGAGGCAATACCTGAGGTCTGGTATTCCAAATTGAGCAGCGGTAATGAGTTTGTATTTTATCTACTAGCTTTCACCGTCTTCATTCAGAGTTTCAGTTGCCCCTTCATTCTGGGAGCTACCTCTGGCTTGGATCAGATGTTAGGGTAGACTTGCACCATATATTTTACACGCACACACACTTTGGTTACTCTATATAGCATGAGCTTTTGTGAGCTTCAACTTATAAAATCTGGTGCTATGTATCTACTTCACTTAGTCTATGAGGTGCAAATCTGTCCTGCATTCTGCTGGTCTTCAGATTAACACAGCTACCTACATCTCAGATCAGGTGCTTTCCAGAGAATAGAAAATGGGGGGTGTTAGCTGTCTTACAGCTAAGAACTTGGCCTATATTTTTATGTATTTTATTTATTTATTTTGCAGCTGGGGCTGGGAATCATGAGTGCCCATCCTTCCAGAAAGGTGGAAGTCAGAGACAGGACCTAAATATTTTGGAAGTAAAATAGATTTGTAGTTAATTATAATTAACTACAGCAGTGGTCCCCAAACTTTTTTGACCATGCACCCCTATCAGTAAAAATTTTTTGAGCATGCACCCCCAATATATGTATATTTATACAAATAGAAGTTCTAATATTTTTTCCTGCACCCCAGTGGATCGTCTCATGCACCCCACTTTGGAGACCACTGAACTACAGGGTAGCTCCTGTTGTTGGCTCTCCCCCTGCAGTCACTCCATTGTATGGCATCTCAGATCTGATATAAATGCACAGGATCAAGTGTTTTCAGTCAGACCAGCTTGAAGATGGAATCTTGTCCTGGTTTTCAGGTAAAATGGGAGGCCCCACTTCACCACTGGTGAGGAAAAGCCTCAAGCTCCATTTAGGATGCCAGAGTCAAGTGGAAAGAGCAAATACAACCCAGGCTAGTTCCTTTCTTTAATCATACAGCTGTGTACTCCAACATAGCATCTGCATATAACTCTAGCAAAGGGCCACACATGTATATCTTCATTACAACTACAGCCATGACCTGTACTAATCCTAATGTGTGTTCAGCTTTCAACTGTACAAAATGTGTGACTATTTTTACACAGGAGATGTTCCCAGACCCTCCATGAGAGATTGAATATTGATCCTGTTTTCTGGAAAAAAAAAAAAAAAAGAGAGAAGAGAGACATGGGGCTTTTCACTATTTTTTACTGTGATGCCAAAATTTTACTTTTCCAAAGCTCTGAAACCCCTGCTGCATTGGATCTGGCATATGCGAGCTCACTGCGTCACTCCCGATTCTGTGCAAAAAGTGAGTTGCTTTCATTGTTGCAATGCAGCCACCCTCAAGGACGTTCATGGCACACATTTACTAGTATGGATTACACTACCAACCAGGGCTGGAAGTGAAGGATTTCTCTGTTATCTTAGACTTCAGTGGGATAATCGACAACAGTACTGGAATTGGGAGTTTCCTAATTATAAGAGACTTAAGTCCTGCTGTCACTTGGAGGTGATGACAAGGGGTCACATTAACCCTGGGCCATTTTTATTTAACACTATTGCCAGGTAGCCAGCCCTAAAGAAGAGTCAAGAGCCATCCAGTGGAAGGCTTCAGTGAGCTGGTATTTGAATTAATCTGGCAATCTAATAGATCTTCTCATGCCTGAGGCCTTTTTGAACTAGGTTTTTGGGCTAGGAAGGTTTTCCCTGGGAGGCCACTCAGCTGCCAGGCTGAAAGGAAGGGCATTTGTTTTGGTGGTTTTTTTAAATCCCTTCCATTTCCAGATTTCCCGCACATTTCAGATTTGGTTGGTGGGAGGGTCCGACAAAGTTGCTGTGAATATTGATGCTGTATATATGGCGGTTTTTGTAAACGTGAAGCAAACTTGGATAATGTGTTTTGTATACTGCGACAGTAGCATTGTAACCCTCCTCCCCTTTTTTAATTCTAAATAAACAAACAAACACGAGCCCTTCTCATATTGCCTGTGTGTTGCAAGGGGGGAGACTGGGTGGGGGAAGGAGCATGGGCCACCAAAAAGAGTGGGAGAAAGTTTAACGCCCACAGTTCTCTGGAATGAGGCTTCGCCACATGGCAGTATCATCCTTGCCTTTCCAATACTATGTGGGCAGGTTTTTTTTTTTTTTTTACTACACACAGCAACACTGGGAGCTTTGCAAGAGCAGGATACAGACCCCACATAAAAATCAAACCAGCCCCAAAACAATATGTGAAAGATCTTGCTCTTTACAGAGGATGTGGGAAGGGTGAATTGCTAGGCCAAGAACCTGGCCAGATGCTCAGCTCTTCCAGAAGGAGTTTGTACAGGTAGTACGTGTAGGCAACACTCCCATGTATCAAGGGTTTTATTCCTCGCTGGCCTCCTATCTGCTTAAGGTTAAGGGATGAAAGTTTTCAAATTTAGTGGCCTGTTTCCTTGTTCTGAGTAGCAGGACCATTCTTGCACTAGAGTTTAGGTGCAACAGAGTGCAATCACAATCACAAGGACAGAAAATCCAAGCACAAAAAATCCTACTACCAAGTAAATCCGTAGCAAAAGATTGTTTTTAGTCTTTCAGGGCACCAGCTCAAAATAGAGAGTTGCGGGTATATGTGGAAGTCTTGTAAATGCCTCTGATTTTTTAGGCAGACAAGGTTCTTTGGGGAAATCTAATGTTTTATTAGACCAACTCAAAATCTAATAAAAGATAAATATTGGATTTACCCAAAGAACCTTGTCTGCCTACGTCCTTAGACCAACAGGGCTACAACTTACACCCTGATTTTTTTTTTTTAAGCATTCAGAAAAATCAGCCATGCAATCTGTACACATTCCCATTTCATTTAGCTTCCCATAAATTCAAAGCCTAACTCTGAAGACTTTGGCTCGTGCCTGATGGCTGGTCATGTTTAATAGCTGCAAAAGCAGTGGATGCTTGGTTTGTATCTTAGGGGGAAGGAAAGATGGGAAGACAAGATGATACTTCGAAAAAACGCCTGCCTGACCTTGCAACATCCAGAACATAAATTGGCCGTGGCAACAACCTTTATCTTTTGCTCACCTACATTTCCCTGGACTGTTTTATAAATGCACAGGTTTTCCACAGACTCAGCTTGGTTGGTGCTGATAATGAATATCCTCCCTTCTCACTGAAGTTGTTGCGAACTTTTTGGGAGGTTCAGTAGCTGTCTAAACCCCTTGCAGTTCTCTGAAATCAGACGAACTGGAAGTGGAATCTAGGGCCCTACTGCCTCGCCACCTAATGCCAACTCTTTCTACTAACAGCTTTGCTTTGAACAGGACCAGAAAGTCCCTCTCCCTTTTAAGTACCTCCCTCTAGATCTGTCTTGCCTCTTAGATGTGGATTGCTCTACCATTTCCGGGAATAGCCAAGCTTGGTCTCCCTCTATTTACATATAAATAAGGGTTTAACTTTCACAAGGTGGCATGGTGGAACTGCAGGGAGGGGAGGGATATTAGCAAGTGGAGGAGACTTCAGCTTTGTAGTCCACTGGACTGATTTTACATTCTGTCAGCTTGACAATCAGTTAAAATAAATGAATAGCTTGAATGTCAATATAAAAAAAAAAGAAAGACAGAACTTCATGCTGCCACCTTCAAGTATGGCCCTCTCTCCTGCTCCTAACTCAGTAAATATCTCCTTTGAGGTTGACAAGTCTGCTGTAAAACCAATTAGAAAGTGGCTCGCATGTGAAGGAGACTCATCTGCTCTCAGCAACAGGAGAAGTAAACAGAAACCAGAAAGGTAGAGAGATGGTTTTTGGTCCCCTACGTGGGGAAAAGTCTAACAGAAAACACTTGTTAAGCTTATAAAGAACCAAGAATTCTAGATGTAGTAAATGAAAGACACTCTATCCACTTCCAGATATGCAGGTGTGAGGATATTAGCTCTGTTGGCAGCTCCGTAGTTCAGGGATGCATTGAGGTGTTGTAGTTAAAGCCAGGATTTAAGTTTCATTATGCACAACTTCTTATAAAGAGGACACTAAGCCTGTAATCTTATTTTCTCACTCACTATCACCCGTGCTTAGGCTAAGTATCTGCTCCCGTAATCGGATCTGCTCGAGTGGAGCCCTGTGCCCAGCCAGGCTCCCAAAGTAAAAAAAACAAAAACAAAAACAAAAACCCCAACAACAAACAATCGAGGCTGCCAACACTGGTTTTATCGTGCCAGAATTGTATTGTCATTGCTTAGCCAAAGGGATCCTTGCCATTTCATCTGATTGCAGGCCCATAGTTGCATTGCTCACCTGTGAGATTGGTGGGAAAGAGGTTCCCCTTGTTGTGTGGGTAGCTGCTGCTATTCTTACTTACGAGCTGCTTCATGAGCTATCTTTGTTTTCCAGGGTAAAACCACCCTACCCTGTAGCTAGTGCACATTTGTGAGGCGATGCAATGAACTCCAGTGCCCTCAACTTTGTTCAAAGTGAACGCAAGACAAACAGATGCTCCCGTACCGCAACCAGAAATCTGCTGAATCTGACTGGTGGAGAGGAATCCCAAACCACTCTTCCCCCACAATTAATAGCAAGTTGAAAGAACCGCCTAGTCTTCAGACTGTCTGAGTACACATCGAACAGATGCATCTCTCTGCCTATCAACCAGGGCTTTCCAAATGACAAACCTCTCAGTTGCAGTGAGCATTAAGAAGTATCCTGGAGACATACTCAAGCCTACACAAAGCAACAGCGGAGAGAACAGGAAGAGAGTCCCGAGTCCTGGTTGTGCTGTTCTTTGGTTACAAGGGATGTGAAGGGCTACCGAACAAAGGAATCCCTTACCTATACATGAATAAGATAACCTGATGCATTTTTCCTGTCCTCCCCTCCTAAATTACCCGTCTGTAAGGAGGAGAGAGGAAAAAAAAACATAATTAATATCCAATTAAGGAAAGCTCTAAGGCCAACAGTTATCAAACTGTGTCCAGTTGTAACACCTGCTCTTGGGCTCTGCCCCAAGTACTAGCTAACAACTGGATTTCTGCTGAGCTCAGGACCTGACAAGGTATCGTAACCTCTGATTTGGAAATTGCAATGTCAGGTTCTGCTTCTGCTAGTACTTGCAGGCACAGATAAGCAGTTTAAGGTCAGGGCCCCAGTTTGATCCTATGCAATGCCAACCACGTCCAGCTGCACCTGTGGGAAGTGTGCCTGGGTTGCAAGAAGCTGTCTCCAGACTGAATCTATTGTCTCAACAGAGCTGCAAGGAAGACTCATCCCAACAACAGCCTTCAGAGGAAGGGGGGGGGAACCTGGAAGTTTCTCTTTCTCGTTTTCTTTTAAGTTTTGCAGTTTCAACAGCATCTTCTAAATACCCACCTGTTCACCTTAACCTTCCATACTAGCACCCAGCACTTCAGAAACAGCATTTCACACCCCCATAATCAGGATAAAGACCTGTTTCTCTAGAGGTTATTTCTTCTGAAGGGCCTGGGGGTCCCCTGTGGACACAGGAACAAGACCCCTGCTTGCAGACAGGCACCTTTATCTTACTGAGCAAAGCGATGAAGGCGCTTACAGAAGTTTGGAAACCAACTGGACCACCTCATTCTTCTACACAATGACATCACTAGCAGCCAAGCACATGCAGGGTGCACCACCACCTCTGAACAGGCCTCTCCACAAAGCATCTGAGGAATGCAACCCAGGGAAACAAGGCTGATATTTCAGAGCCGGATGTGTGTTGTGAAATAAGTGAAGTCCCTTCCCTGCTGTGCTGCTACCTTCTCCTCTTTACCTTGTTTTTCTCGTTGCTTAATGTTTGTTTTTGCCAGAATCAAATGCTAATAAAAAATAATAATAATAATACAATTAAAAAAAAAAATATCAAGCATCGCTTCCAAATTGGTTTTGAAGCATCGTCTTCCAATTATAAGGGCCTAATTCCTTCTCCCATCCACTGAACCTTTTTGGTATTAACAGGCTTTACTATGCAAAGTGATGCAAGGGGCTGTTTCATTTACAGTAATTAAATGAATGTCAATTGTTTTAGTTGTTTCCAAGGGACAGTTCTACAAGAGTATTAGCATGTTCTGCTAACCCTTACGATCTGCACTTCAGGCCCGCTGCAAACCCTTGGGGGTTGACCACTGACCTGAGACTCCATGCACAGACATGCCAAGTGCATTTCAATGAGATGAGCTCTTTTTCTCAGTTTCTATGGAACCAGCAGAGCGGAACTAATATAGCATCCGCATATAGATGAAAGAATGGAGAGGAAAAAGGGCTTTACAGCTAAATTAATTAAGCAGATGTACCTGTCTAATTAAAGACGCACTGTCCCTTTTGTACCCATGCCGCAGTGCAAACAGTATTTAAATACATTCTCAACCCATTTCATCTATCAAAATATTTAGTAGAACACTCAAATGGAGGTGATATTAGCACGGCGAGTTCCCCATGTATTATTAATAGACGAGCGTCCAATTATGCACGGACGCTACAGTGGATCTTTATAGCCGCTGCAGAAACACAGCTGCCCAAGTCACATTTGTAACGGGAACAGATGCAAAGGCTCAGCCATAAGGGAAGGTCCTGCAGTCAGGCCCCAGCACCGTGAAAGAAACTACAGCAACTATTAAATCTGGAATTTCCTGGCATCAAATCCACAAGGGACTCCAGCCCTGCCGGTGCCAGGTTTTGCTTTCTTAGATTCCAACTGCAAAGCCTTCAGCTGAGTGTCTCAATGTTGCCCAAGAGATTTGGATGCCCAGTTTGCATTCATTTTAAGCTGCTGGGAGGCTCTGAAATTTTCAGCCTTAAACTCTGATTATCAGAATCCCAAATATCCCCACTACCGTAGTATCCCCTGGGCTATTTGGATAGAAAGGGCCTTGGTTAATACATTCTGCAGCTGTGGGGAGAGGAGTTTTCAGGCGCTCTTCTGCCGGTTTGGGCAAAATCTTGCACAAACGCGCTCATAGACAGTCACAATATTACAGCAGCTTCTTCAGAGGGATCTGGAAGAGGCAGAAAAGGTCTGGGGAACAGGGATTGTTAGGGGACAGCATGGCAGCGTAATGGGTTTCTTGCCATACTGTCTAGAGAGCCAAGCTCCAGTAGGAAAA
>NW_017728925.1:12853154-12870601 GCF_001723895.1 Crocodylus porosus
ACTCATCCCAACAACAGCCTTCAGAGGAAGGGGGGGGGAACCTGGAAGTTTCTCTTTCTCGTTTTCTTTTAAGTTTTGCAGTTTCAACAGCATCTTCTAAATACCCACCTGTTCACCTTAACCTTCCATACTAGCACCCAGCACTTCAGAAACAGCATTTCACACCCCCATAATCAGGATAAAGACCTGTTTCTCTAGAGGTTATTTCTTCTGAAGGGCCTGGGGGTCCCCTGTGGACACAGGAACAAGACCCCTGCTTGCAGACAGGCACCTTTATCTTACTGAGCAAAGCGATGAAGGCGCTTACAGAAGTTTGGAAACCAACTGGACCACCTCATTCTTCTACACAATGACATCACTAGCAGCCAAGCACATGCAGGGTGCACCACCACCTCTGAACAGGCCTCTCCACAAAGCATCTGAGGAATGCAACCCAGGGAAACAAGGCTGATATTTCAGAGCCGGATGTGTGTTGTGAAATAAGTGAAGTCCCTTCCCTGCTGTGCTGCTACCTTCTCCTCTTTACCTTGTTTTTCTCGTTGCTTAATGTTTGTTTTTGCCAGAATCAAATGCTAATAAAAAATAATAATAATAATACAATTAAAAAAAAAAATATCAAGCATCGCTTCCAAATTGGTTTTGAAGCATCGTCTTCCAATTATAAGGGCCTAATTCCTTCTCCCATCCACTGAACCTTTTTGGTATTAACAGGCTTTACTATGCAAAGTGATGCAAGGGGCTGTTTCATTTACAGTAATTAAATGAATGTCAATTGTTTTAGTTGTTTCCAAGGGACAGTTCTACAAGAGTATTAGCATGTTCTGCTAACCCTTACGATCTGCACTTCAGGCCCGCTGCAAACCCTTGGGGGTTGACCACTGACCTGAGACTCCATGCACAGACATGCCAAGTGCATTTCAATGAGATGAGCTCTTTTTCTCAGTTTCTATGGAACCAGCAGAGCGGAACTAATATAGCATCCGCATATAGATGAAAGAATGGAGAGGAAAAAGGGCTTTACAGCTAAATTAATTAAGCAGATGTACCTGTCTAATTAAAGACGCACTGTCCCTTTTGTACCCATGCCGCAGTGCAAACAGTATTTAAATACATTCTCAACCCATTTCATCTATCAAAATATTTAGTAGAACACTCAAATGGAGGTGATATTAGCACGGCGAGTTCCCCATGTATTATTAATAGACGAGCGTCCAATTATGCACGGACGCTACAGTGGATCTTTATAGCCGCTGCAGAAACACAGCTGCCCAAGTCACATTTGTAACGGGAACAGATGCAAAGGCTCAGCCATAAGGGAAGGTCCTGCAGTCAGGCCCCAGCACCGTGAAAGAAACTACAGCAACTATTAAATCTGGAATTTCCTGGCATCAAATCCACAAGGGACTCCAGCCCTGCCGGTGCCAGGTTTTGCTTTCTTAGATTCCAACTGCAAAGCCTTCAGCTGAGTGTCTCAATGTTGCCCAAGAGATTTGGATGCCCAGTTTGCATTCATTTTAAGCTGCTGGGAGGCTCTGAAATTTTCAGCCTTAAACTCTGATTATCAGAATCCCAAATATCCCCACTACCGTAGTATCCCCTGGGCTATTTGGATAGAAAGGGCCTTGGTTAATACATTCTGCAGCTGTGGGGAGAGGAGTTTTCAGGCGCTCTTCTGCCGGTTTGGGCAAAATCTTGCACAAACGCGCTCATAGACAGTCACAATATTACAGCAGCTTCTTCAGAGGGATCTGGAAGAGGCAGAAAAGGTCTGGGGAACAGGGATTGTTAGGGGACAGCATGGCAGCGTAATGGGTTTCTTGCCATACTGTCTAGAGAGCCAAGCTCCAGTAGGAAAACGTGGAAGCTCCCTTTGGCCCTTTCCAAGATCCCTTGTATTTTCAGTGCCTTGCGCAGAGGGGCGGAAACCCACCCAAGCAGAAAAAACGGCAACTAAAAGAGTCTCTTCCTGTTTTCTCTCAGTGTCTGCAGACAGCTGCTACACTTGGCAAAAGAACTGGGACCCAACGTTTCCACAGTTAGAGAGCGGTGTGGAGTAACTAAATATTAAACGTCTTCTAGTGAAGACACACTTACCTCAAGTAGCTGCTCTGGTTGGATCCAGAAAGCATTTGTATCAGCCCCAAGCACGTGGTCACCGGCTGCTCCCAAGCTACAGCTGACCCAGCTGCACTCATTTAAAGGCAGTAACAGGTGTGGCACTCAATCAGCAAGGCCCTGAGGCAGGAGAGTCTGCTGAAGCCTGGATTTTCGCTCCACAAGGACAGCGGGTGCCAGCAAACTGTCTCTACAGCCTGGCCCCTGTTCCACTTGGCTGTGCGATGGAGGGACCTGGAATCCACTTTTTGTGATAACAGACATTTCTGCTTTACTTCCATGTGCCCTGGGTCTTTTTTCTGAGCCTACCCTAGTCGCTCTATTAGGACTTACCATGCTGCAATGCCAGGTATTTTCACCCCGGCATTATCTAAACTTAAAACAGGCTTCAGGGGGTGAAAGTGCCTGTATTCTGCCTATGATACAACTGCCACTGTTGCTATCTTGCGGGGAGCTTCATGGACCCAACTTTTCCGAGGCCTAGGGCCACCTGTTTTGTCACCCCTAGAACAGTGCAACTGCAACCCCCCTCTCCTTATTTGTATTCACTCGCTCATCTGTTGCTGCACAGCCTTTTGGAGGCACCAATTGTGACTCCAGACATGCATTTGAAACCATTTTAATATTCCAAACACGCATGCTACATGTGTGCTCTGTACTTGAGACAAAGCTGCAGTTTTCACACATGGCACTGAATGTTCATTAAATGTTTTCATATGTTTTATTGAATCCCCGCACTGGCAAAGGACAAGAGGGGAGGGGTTAAACGAACAAACTTCCTTACCTGTGCCACTTAGTGCCTGGGATCATAACCACAAAGGCCTTGAACCAGCTAAACATTTTGCCATAGATGCTGTCACTATTTTCTGCACTTCACTTAACTTAGATATAGCTAGTTTGAGTCCTAGATGTCCTTCCCTAGCCTACTGCTCTACCAACTGGCTTGCAAACTCTGCAAGGAACCTTGAAAACCAAACAGATGTTTCATTTAAAAGAGTTCACAAAAACAATTCCTACTAATTGTGAGCCTTTGCAATGATTTAATTATCCTCAAATCTGGGACCAAAATCATCAGCTTGCCTGTTTATCAGCTTGGCTTAGCTACACCTCTTATTCTTTCTAGGTCAGGACTTCTGTGGAAGGGGTTTAATGATACAGCTCTCTATATACTCAAAGACGACATGAGGGTCTTGGTCAGCATTGACGGAAAAAGCATTTTCATAAAACTCTTCCAGGTCCTTGATGTTTCTGTAATAGATTTCCAGATGCATCTCAATCTTTCCTTCTAAGTCTTTAGGGTTCTGCCTGAGACGGGCTTGGATGTCTGGAGAGGGAGCTGGTTTGTATGTAATGTGGTATCTAGAGATAAGAGACAAAGCCCATTTCAGTTTATAATGACAAGCTGGGAAGCGGCGGATCTTACTAACACATCCTTTGCTTTCACTCATCTGTGTGTTTTCTTCTTGCAGGTGGAACTCAGTAACTTGCCAAAATGCCAGGTTCCAAAAAAAGAAATTGGGAAAATTTAGGACAAGTTACTTGGTGCTGTTACTGCCAAGGACACCTGACAGATGAGAGGTTTTTCTGGCAGCGACCCAGGTCCTACATGCTGAATGGGTACGATCAGCCCCAACACAACTGCCATGCTAGTATACACTACAGCAACTACTGCTCCTTTCTACAGATTGCAAGAAGCAATCTGAATTCCTTTGAGAGCTTCAAGGCCTTCCCAAATTTCAACTGTTGCAAGTGCCAGATCCAGATTCAATTTGTTCTGGTTTCTACATCCTAATCTTGGACTCCTGTTCTATCCACAACCCTCACTTGCACAGGTCCTCTGCACCCATCTGTTCCACAAAGCCACAGAGGGAAGTTAGCTGCCAGGAGACCAGGCAATTGCAAGGCTGGCTGACAGCACATTTACAGATGATCAGCCAAAGAGATTCTTGAAGGAACAGACAACATTGAAGTGGTGGATGGGTCTTTTTCAACCTGGAGGGAAGTGGGCAGTGGGGTCCCCCAGGGCTCGGTCCTCAGGCCCACACTGTTCAACATCATCAGTGACTTGGACAGTGGAGTGAAAAGCAGCCTGTTTAAATTTGCTGATGATACCAAGATTTGGGGTGAGGTGAGCACACTAGTAGGTAAGGACGGGTTACAGCAGGACCTGGACAGGTTACAGGGGTGGGCTAATGAAAATAGGATGGGTTTCAATACGGACAAGTGCAGGGTGCTGCACTTATAAGCTGTGAAACTCCCTTCTTGAGAGCACGGTGGCAGAAAGAGATCTTGGAGTCATCATTGACTCCAAGATGAAAACGTGGGCTGACAATGTGAGGTCACGGTCAGTAGGGCTAACCGCACCTTGTCATGCAGCCACAGATGCATCTCGAGCAGGTCCAAGGAGGTGATCCTCCCCCTCTGTGCAGCACTGGTCAGGCCGCAGCTGGAGTACTGCGTCCAGTTCTGAGCACTGCACTTCAGGAGGGATGTGGACAACATGGAGAGGGTCCAGAGAAGGGCTGCCCGCTTGATCAGGGACAGCAGGGCAGGCCCTATGAGGAGAGGCTACGGGACCTGAACCTGTTCAGCCTTCACAAGAGAAGGCTATGGGGGGACCTGGTGGCAGTCTATAAACTCACTAGGGGGGACCAGCAGGGTTTGGGAGAGACCTTGTTCCCCTGAGCGCCCCCCACGGTAACAAGGAATAATGGCCACAAGTTGTTAGAAAGTAGGTTTAAACTAGACATCTGAAGGCACTACTACACTGTCAGGGCGGATAGGATCTGGAACCACCTTCCAAGGGAGGTGGTGATGGCTCCTGCCCTGGGGGTCTTTAAGAGGAGGCTTGACATCTACCTGCCTGGGGTCATTTAAGCCCATTTTTCTCTCCTGCCCGTGACGGGGTCAGACCTGATGATCTACAAGGTCCCTTCCGACCCTACTTCTGTGAATCTATGAAAATCATGATGCTTTTCAAATGGCTCCTGGACCTATCCTCTCTCCTGATAACATGCTATTCCCCTTCTTGATTTCCAAAGGTTTTCTAGATTATGAAACACGGAAAGGGGTTGAAAAGAATACAGCTAGTGCAGAGTATCCTCCACTCCTGCCCTCTGTCATGGGTAGGATACCAGGCAGAACTTGTTAAGTCTTGTTAGCTTTTCTATGACAGATGAAGGTAAATCAGATTGTGTTTTCCAGCATTACACACTGGTGTCACAGAGCTAGGATTTATGATTTCCAAAGGGTCGGGGGTTGGCTTTATTGTTCCAGTAGCAAAGTTCTATCCATCCACGTGGCAGCGTTTAGCAAGCCAGAGAGTGGTGTTTATCATCTGAACCCATGCAGTAACACTGCAACAGAGTTTGGCTGGTGGGGGCAGTGAGGACCAGAACGTGCTATGACCATGTTTGCAAACCATGCAACAGCCTTGGAAAGGACATTATACAAGCTAATTTGCAAACAGGGACTTAGACTTGATGCCACAGTCAGGCTATTTCTGACTGATCATCTCTTTTGCTCTAATGAAAAAAAAAGTTCATCTCTCTTACTGTATCACATCAAAAGCAAGTCTGATTTGCAACAGATTTGCATGCAACATGGTGGGAAACATGGTGAAGTAAGAACAAAAAGCAGAAGCCTCTACACAGAACTTCAACACAGCTCTGGCTAAGAAACTGTGGTGGGTACTACGTGTTCATCCTACCTTAGTGGAGCTTAGAATAGAGCTGAAGGCTAGTCCACGCTCTGTGTGGCACTGGATCCAGTGACACAGTTTTAGCATAATGGCTAGGATTAGATGTAGCATCTGAAACAATTCAATTCACACTGAATTTGGAGAGAATAAAACCAAGACTCTGGAAGATGGAAAGCGTGTTAACTGGAGCAGATACTGTACAAGCTAATCCTAATGATAAAAGATGCAAAGATGTGGGAATGATTTGCTCCATGGTATTAATTTCTTCTGAATAACTGCATCCCTCATTACTAGCACAAAAGAAGAAAGAACAGTTATAGCAAATTAATGTTGCATCCAGAGTGAAATGTCTGAATAATAGTGTACCACTTTGCCATGGATAGAATATTTATATCCTTAACTGATGAGGACTAGGAGTCCAACAGTTCCCAGCATTTGGTACTGATTCAGTAAGACACACTGAGGCAAAGACTCTGCAATATTTTAACGGAGACCGGGGAAAAGGAGAGGGTTAATTCTGCTCACAAATTAGATTTGCCAATAGCAAAAACAGGGCACAACTATAGTGCCACTTCTGGTGGGAAGTGAGGAAGAGAGATCACTGTTGTTTTGTTCTCACAACAGGTAGGGTGGATCAGTCAGTGCAGTATGAACATCACTGACCCAACCTGCTGGAGTGACTGCCAACAAGAAGAGCTGTCATATGTGCAACATTTCACATTTCCAGTGGTTCAAACAGAAGTCTGATCTACTGCCTAAGAGAAATACATGAATTCCTCCCAGTACACTGAGCCATCAGGGAGAATGGGGAAGGAAAATGCAGCAAGATCTCCATCTCCCTCTGTTGGAAAGCCTCCAAGCTTCAGAAGCAGGCAAAAGCCATCTCCTTTTATTGCAGACTAGGTTACAGACATCTTCCGTTAGCATTATTTTGTCAGCCAATTTAACTGATAAGTGAGAGTCTGACCAGTTGCTGCTGCAGATCTCACTATGAGAGATTTAAAACTGCACCGTTCTGAGAACTGGAACTTCTGGCATGGGGCCTTGGTACCTGAGGGCTATGAATATTTGAACTCAACTTTTCAGGATTCCCAATGCAAGACCACGGCCTTCTTGATTTTCCTTAGCCTTGTATGAAGTCTATCAGAAGCTTTCATCTTGCTGACAGCCTTACAAATTGTCAAACATGAGACATTAGCACTAACCTTTCTCCTGTGGCTGGATCAATCCTCCGCTGAGCCAGACGTTCCAAGATAGATTCATAAGGGAGATTCAGGAAAAATACCCTATTGTAGAAAAACAGTAAGAAACAGCATTAAGACCTTCAGATCAGCAAGTGGGGCCTTCAGCACATGAATCAATACTTACCCTACAGGAATGCATGCAAAATGACAAGGAAATTATTGTGAACATCTCAGGTGTCAGTAGCAAAAAGCACAAATGTCTGCACAGGAGTTAGTTTCTCTTTTATTCCTACCACATCGTGGTCTTGCACCTTTTACTCAGGATAAGAACAGCGTGATGCAGGTCTTGTGCATCACTTCACATCCTATCAGTGTCTAACAGATGACTAATAGGAGACAATTCCTTATTCCCACTGTGTGCAAAAGCAAAAGTCTGGGGTTTCCTGCTTCGCATGCAGTCTGATGGTCAGTTTTACCCCTGAAGTTTCTCAGATGCTGCTCATTACACCCTCCCAAGCATACAGATATTCTGCAAGTCAGATGGAAGATCATTCCAATGCTTGGCCTTTCCCTGGATTGTCAGGGATAGGAAACCAGCTTGTTTTGTAATACAGACTGTTGTAGCACAACGATGAGTGTCCCCTTACTCTACCTTTTCCCCGTTCCTTACAGAATAACAGCATTAGAAGATAGTTTATCCTCGTGAGAGATGCCAGTGGCCATCTTAAGTATAGTTTCTCTTCCCCTCCTTTGTCTTCATCCCAGAACAATGTACAGTTGTCCTGTCTCAGTTAGTTTCCTTAGTTAACCTCAGCATAAAGTGTTTATTAATTTTATATTCAGGTTCAAACTCTCACAGTTAAGCAGGAAATTCTCACAGTTAAGTTTCTGGAGAGTGGATGTAAACTGCTAAGCTGTACAACACTCCACCAACTTTACTGAAATACAACAGAAAACGAGATCTTTCATGCAGGTCACGTTTAACAACGTCTTAAGAACAAGAACAATAAAAAACCCACTCTTTGAAACTGGTGGAAATACATTTTTCCCAGAAACAAAGGACTGTGGGCTTTAAAATACGGCTTTATTTATCACACAACTTCTCCTTCTACTGCCTTCAAGGCCAGTCCTACCATTTTCATTTTTTGTCTACCTCTCTCAAAAGATACTGTATGTTTAGACATTCACCAAAGGAATATTTTACACTGACTGGGTGGGATCAGACCAGATGAAAGCCTGAGCTTTACCTTGGCATGCACATAACAGATTACTAGAATCCTTTGTAGGACTTAAAGTTATGAAAATCATCTCTCTCTTCAAATGTTTACAGATAATGACTTCTATTCACATTGTGGTAACAAAATAACAGCCGGGAATAAAACATTCAAGATCTGGGAGATTCCAAAGACAGGAAAAGAACAACAGTTTCAACAGTCTTTTATCCCTTACACTCTTAACATTTTGTTTTCCTTTGTTTCTGTTGCCCAACAATGGCACAAAAAATGTGATTGTCAGAACAGGTAACATCTGATGATGTATCTCAAGATGAATATTCTAGTAGAGAGGAACAACCGTTATACAGCCATGATAATTGATACAGCTCCCTATTATATTCTGAAATAAACAAAAGCGTTAAAGGATTATAACCTGGCATATCAAGAAAGCTTGTCGTAATTCATAGTTACTAACTCAAAAAATATTATGGGATTTGAAATGGAAGAGCCTAAAAAACTGCACTTAAAAAGCTGCCAACAAAATGAACTCTGAAAGCCTTGTCTGAGACTCCCTTCTTTTTCATACAGGATGCTTCTTATTATCCAGCCTGGTGTCACCATTAAAGAAAATTGTGTGAGGAAGATATAGGAAACTCTGCTTAGACATCGCTGCTAAGATGCGTTTTCCCCCCCAAAACAACACATGGCAGAATACAGCATATAACATCCCAGCCTCCAAAGCTGATGGCCTTGCCACAGCAAGGGCACGGTGAAGTGTCTACGCTGTGCATGCTCCCTGACTCAGAGAAATATTTCATGCTCCAGGGCTGGCCACTTAACATCATACATGAGACGTGAATTCAGTTGGAACGAGTAAATAAATAAACAGAATTCAAGGAAAAATGTAAGTAGTGACTGCATTTAAAATGCTTCTAATTACAACGCTTTTGCCAGCTGCGGAGTGGTTTCTTGCATGTATATGGTTTCATTGTTCAACTCAGTGGACAATTTAGCCCATCATGAGGAATATGGGGAGTGGTTATTTAAACCAACCTATTGGGCACGTCTGCACTTGCATATTAATGCAACATGATAAATTCTGGCGCTTATTGTACTGGCATTTACTGCTGGGCACTGCATTTACACATGCACCCAGGACTGCAGCAAGCTGAGCTGGGTCGGAGCAGCCCCGGCTGGCAGGAGACCCAGGAGGTCAGTTTGCCAGCCCAGGGCTCGGCTCAACGTGCTCCAGAGGGGCGGCTGGGGCATGAGGGTGCTCCAATGCAGTGCTAGTCGGCTGCCCCAGCCAGCCAAGTCAACAATGGCGATGCGTGCACATGCAGATGCACCCCCTGACAGGCCATGCTCCTCGCTCGGGCGACAGGCAGGGGGACAGGCAGGAATGCTGGTGCCCTCCTTGCAAGTGCCAGCTGGGGAGTGGGAGAGCACCACGGCTGCTTCCCAGCCAGTGCCCCTCTCCCAAACAGCACAGTTGGGCATGGGGAGACTCCCCCCGGTCACTGACTGGTCACCGGTGGGGCATGTGCCCCCCCGACTAAGGCGGCACCAGTCGCCCATGCAGGTCAGCATCTACACGTGCACTGCTGCGGAGTAAGAAATTCTGCAGCAAGACAGTACTTCTATTTACAAGTACAACCCTGCTGTGGAGTTGATTAGCTTACTCTGGCCTAACAGAGCCACACATGTAGAGGTTGAGGTGTTTACTGCGGAGCTAATTAGTCTAGTCTGCAGTAAACGTCTTGTGTAGACACACTCACCCTGTAGCTACCTCTTTAGCACATAATGAGTCTCCTTCAATTTAGACAACTGTTTCTGAGCGACAACTCCCAATCTCCAGCCACACATCAGTTTCTTCTGGGTCTTGTGATTTTGGTGAGGCAGTTTATTGGCCCCTCTGATTGTCAAAAAGTTTTTGCTGGAAGATTTTTGTATGGAATCATTCACAGCTACAGACTGTTTTGTCCACAGGGATTGAGCCAGCATGCACTGAAGTCAATGAAGAGCTCAGTTAACTGTGGATCACACCTATAGCCTGACTCCTTACTCTTGAAGAATGCAAATTGTTCACACACATGTTCTCCATAAAGCCATCCTAAAAACCCAGCCTCTCTTTGTGTGCTGCAATGCACTGCATCTTCTATCAAGGGAAATTTGCAACAGACGCCACTGTGGTGGGAAGGCAGGAAGGCAAGGATAAGTAGCTTAATATCAAAGAATAATACATTATAGTGATAGACTAGTATCTAGTACAGCTTCTGTTTCAGAGCTGGCAAGCTGCTAGTTTAATTATGCAATATGTGTCATTGAAAAATACTGAACAGTGGTTATGGCATATATTAGAAAAGAGCTGAATGACGTGGGATATAGAATCTTTCTCCTTTTTATCATTGATTCAAATCCGACCCAAATCAGCAGCAACCAGAACTGCTAACTTCCATTTACAGTTTGGCGGGGGTGGGTTAAATGATATAATTGGATAGATGCTCTCGCTACAATCCCCTTTGGACAAATGTCCCCATCTCTCCCACTGGTTGCCAAGTCAGAGGCCAAAGACTGAGTGGAAACACAATGGAGACTGTATTATTCTCCCTCCTCTACCAGTGGTTCTTCCAGATCAAAGCTGAGACACTGTCTGAGCAATATGGGGGAAGTACATGTTCCATCGACTTATTATGCACAAAGAAGATGTAAGGCTCCTGTGCTGTCAGTCCAGCTCTCACAAGCAATAAAACCCTAAGCAAAAATGCTAGGAAAGAACTGAGATAAGCAAGAACCCTGCCTCCTTCCCTCTGCATCTCACATAACTAGCCTAGACCATTAAAGTTTTAGGATGCAGCAGTAAGGCTCAGTTCCACAGTCTGAGAAGTTGCATGGTAGCCATTGCTGTCTATGAATATAGACATTGTTGTCTATGTTGTCTACCTGTTTTGATGGTCAGCCCATCCTTGAATGCTAATGAGATTTACTGGGCTTCTGAAGGCTCTCAGGCAGGATGCTGTCCTGCCCATATTAATGGTGGCAGAATCATGACCAGTGACATGACAAACAATATTCTGCACTTGAATTGTGACTGCCAGAGACACTGTATGTCACAGCCTACAAGTCAGATCAGTGCTCCTCTTGGTTAGTGCAGACAACTGGGAAAGCAATAGGTCCATGTTTAGAGATGACAGCTAATACTTCTCTTCAGAAGGAAAAGGTACTGGCTGCTTTTAAAGAAGTTATGGTTAATCCTTTGCTCATTTCTTGATGTGGATACTGGCCCCAATTATTGGTCTGGACACTTCCTTATTTTCAAGGACTCTAAAGCAATTGTGGCAAAACATTTTGGCAGCATCTAATGTTCTTAGGTCTCCTTGCCTCCTTTAGGCTTTAGGCATGAGTATACTGTAGAGGCTTAGTGGTTGCATTTGTCGATATTCTCCTCATGAGAAATGAAAATCAGGTAACTGTCTCATTTCTATTGACTTGAATGGAGTTACTCCAAATTTATTCTGCTGTGGCTGAGCCCAGACCCTGGCTCTCTTTGTTTAATTATCATCAAGGAATGTGTTGATCTGCATCCTTAGAAGAAGTCTAAATAAATGAGTAACTTTTTATTATTTAAGAAATAAAACAGATTGCAGATGGAAATCTCAGAAGCAGAATTCCCTCTCCCTGGGGCCCAATTATAGCCAAGTGAGGACCAAAGACATGAGACCACTGGTGTTCTTGTAGCAACCTTGGGTTTGGACCAAGTTTGCAGTGAAGTTGGAAAGCTTGGGTTTTTCACAATTCTTTGCCACTTTTAATGCAGCATTTTAACTTTTAAGTTGAAACTGCAACTTTAAAAATAGCAGGCGATTCATCTTTTTCTCCTTTTTTTTTTTTTTTTTTTTTAAAGTCCTATATATCTTCCCTTTTGCACTCAGGTACCAGCTGCCGTGTTCCCATTCTGCGCGGTCTGCACTCCATAAAAAAAAAGAGGCCCCTGCTGGCCATTTCTTGTTTAAAACTGTGCATAATTGATAGTGGCAAATCTACCCCAGCTGTGTCTAAAACCTCTCCAGGGGCAAGAAAAACACTCTCTATGACTGTCATTAACTACTAAATTAGCAAGCACTCCTGGCAGTTTACAACGCACCACATCAGTCTGCTTTAAAGAGAAGGATGCGGAGATCAAATTCCTGTGTGATCTTAAAGTTACAGCAAACTTTGCTGTCAGAACTTTAAATGCCCCCCAGCTGAATCTGGGTCAGGGAAAAACAAAAAACCCCCTTACCAACTTTTCTAAGGTAGGCAGACAAATAGAGATTGTCAAAATCAGTGTTGGGAAGTTAGAACGTGGAGCCATTGACAAGGCGCAATGCATCTAATGGGATATGTAGATACAAGTACAACAGACTGAATTCCCCGGCAGCTTACATGGTCTTAAGCTATGGCAGAATCCCCAGCGGACGGGAACTCTGCCCAGAGGACTTGGTTCCAGCTGTGCAGTGGCCACAGTTCGATTTACTGAGATAAGAGGCAGCACTAGCTGAAAAGCAGGTGAGGCAGCTGAGAGTGTACTGATGCAGCAGCTCTGAAAAAGCAGCCCCCTCCTCACCCTGTGGAGCTCCTATGTGACCACTGGCACAAATGAAATCTCCTCCCTTTGGCCCACAAAAGAGAGCCCTGGTGGGCAAAGAAGACAACACCTCAGTTTTTACAAAGCAGTGGGAAAGCCCTGGGGTATTGTGGGCTCAGGTGGTGCTGGGTGATGTATTTTACACCTCCCTCCATCAGCACTGCTGGGGTTGGCTAAGTTGCATGGCCTGTGGTCAGAAGCAACCCAAGTGCTCTAGTTTAAAAAGGTTTCAAAAAAAGCTCTTTACAAAAACAGGTTGTGTGGAGCAAACCTAGGAAAAGCCCCTTATCGTATCACCCCGAGCTGGTCTAACCAGCCAAAGCAGAGTCTGGTTGGGGCAGCAGAGGGTTTAGACATAAGGGCATGTCTACACTGGACGAGAAACAAAACAAGAAAAAGCTTTTTAACTCGGCTTGGTTCTTCTGAGTTACCCAACTCTGGTTAAAATAGCATTGGAGACAAGGCAACTCAGGTGAGCAGCTCAAATTAAAGCCTGCAGGGAAGCCTGAGGCTGAACTCAAGCTGCAAACCTCAGTTAAAACCCTCTGCTATTTTAACCTGAGCTAGCTAACTTGGGCTAGTCAGCTCGCAAGAATGCACCCTCCTTAGCTACACAGACACACCCCGAAACAGCCCCTGACCAGCGGTGGTCACTGAAGGTGACCTGCCGTTTCTCGATCATCTAAGTGCTCGCGCCAGTGTCTTGGACACATTTCAGTTTTGCATCGACAAGCTACATCCCTATAATTCCCTCTGAAAGTTCAACCGGCTACACAGATGCAACCCCCCCCCTTTTTTTTTCCCATCTTGTTTAAGACCCCCTCAGTGTGGGTATAAGCTCCAGGTATTGCCGCTGCTGGGACCCACCTCATAAACGTTTCATTGTGGTTGTACCACTGACCAGCCTCTATTCTTCTTTATTTCCTGCCCCAGACATTGCTGCTACATTGGTCCTTAGTGATGGCTGAAGGAAGCCGCTTCTATTTATCCCTTACTGCCATAAGAGGAATGTTGTATGGCTTAATTCTCTCGTGTCTTTGAAATGCGTGGCGATCCTCTGATGAAAGATGCTTTATAGGAAACAGTTTTACCCTGCTGGTTTTAACCACAAAGTAAAATGTTTTGTATGAGTTTGCCAATGCAGCTTACGCTAATTAGCCCAAAGATTTCTATCAATGAATTCCTGTAATAATTCATTTGATGTCCAGCTACATCCAGACACTGTATCCTTCTCTTTAAACATACATTTCCGTCAAGTAGCTACAAAAGGCAGCTAGATGGGGCACTCATTTTCTGAAACTGGCTTCTGTCCAAGAGAGCAAAATGAACAGCTTTCTTTCTGGTTTACAGGCATCTTACTCTATCAAGGAGCCACTAAGGTAGGTCCAGGACCTAATCAGATGGCTCTCACTCCCATACACCCAGAGCATCTCTGCTGAGATACACTCCAGCTCCAGCCATACAGGCAGCCAAAGCACCAGCAGCCTCCCATACCATCCCACCCCATTCTGCTGATCACCAAGACCATCTCCTCCACGCTGAGAACTGATGTGGCTTTGCTAGTTAATCATCAGTGCCTGCTTATTTTGTGGCACAATGAGATGCATCTTCAGCAGGTATAAAATCAGTGTCATGCCAGGGACATCAACAGAGCTATACAGATTTACAGCAGCTGAGAATCTGGTCCCCTTTATTTTATGAGGGAAAGCTATTCAATACAAAAATGGTCTGAAGAATTATCTGCTGTGCAAATGTTATATAAGCATGCTGAAAAGCGTACACACACACAGAGCAAGCGTTCCCATTCTGGGGGCTTCAATGCATTTTTAAAGCTTCTTTTGAGAACTCAGCTTTAACCCCTTGTACACCTAATCAGGGGCTTGGATGCATCAGTATCTCCATTCCAAGCGGCTTTACATTTTTTCCCCCTCATTTTTATTCTTTGCCTCCTTCTTACTCTCAGCTGTTATTCCAGCATCTTTGCATTCCCCCTGGAGTTCATTCCAGTGGTGCTTTATGAATCACAGAGTAAGATGGCAGCAGGAGCTGCTTTAGAGTAATGCGGAGCTGGCACAGTTTCTGCTATCTGTACACTTAATCAAACCTTGTTTCAAGATAGTCTAAAGCCTCCTCTACCCCAAGGCCTGAGGTCAAGAAACTGAATCCATTCCCCAAAGTGTACTCTGGGCTCCTCAGAAGCTTATACCGCTCCCCTCCAATAATTAGGTTCTGTCGAGCAAATTGTGAGCCGCGCGGGACATTTAGGACTAAGGACCGGCAAACTTGAATCAGAACTGATGTCCTTGTTACCTGTTTGCAGCCTTTTCATTAGTACCTGCTGTTCTTAACAACAAAGAGCCGTTCTGGGTTCCCTTTTAAGCAAACTATCAAATGTATCAAAAATGGTGTGTAATCCTTGTTACTACAATGAAATATTACATTAAAGTTTCCCCCAAAATGATTTAAACAATATTTTGTGTTCTTGGTAGGATATTTGGTTATAATATAAAATAAATAAAAGAAATGACACCAAAAAGTGTGCTGTTTGGGGGGTAGGGGGAATGAAAGAATGGATTCTAAGGTGTCATCTTATATATGTGTCAAAGGAAACCAATTTCATAATAGGGAATAAAAATTCCCTGTTTAAATACTGTCAAATATATCCTCAAATCTAATAGGGTTCACTTCTGGGGAAAAGAAAACTAAATCTGATTAAATATTAATATGGAGTAGTATTAATTAAGAGAGAAAAAAGTCCATCAAGAGAACCCCAATATGTTTACTGTGTCCCCAGGAAGCTGGAAAATTTCACAATCAAGTGTGTAAATGTTCTAAAAAAGGGTCCTGAATATTTTATGAATATTTGTCATAAAACAGAAATAATAACCACTGTGCAGAGCTATTAGAATTAATATTTATGCTGCCCGCCATGAAATATTCATGGGGACAGAGAAAGGGGGGCCCGTAAGACAAGAATTAATTTACATTGGGCTCGGTTTACCCGCTGGCTTGATGTTTAAAGACGGGTTGACAAGCCTCCATATGAATCCGTCAGTCACTTTCAGCAGTAGGTGGGGTGAAGGCAGGAGAAGGCGGAGGGGGGGGAACGGGTCCAAGCTGCTGACAGCTCACAGATTGAGTTTCTGACAGCCCTTAAAAAACCTAAACGGCCCCCCACCTTTTTTTCCTTCTTCCATTGCCCAAGGCGCTCTGTACTGCCACCGTTCATCCGATCTCCCCTTCCATCTGCTGAAATTAAGGAATTAATGAGCGCTATACACTTTACAGTGGGCCCCAGGAATGTTTACTGGTGATTAAATTATAATGCGGCAGAGCTGTATAATTCATGAACCAATTAAAGGAAGTGTTAGTTGATTTGATGGGATGAGGACGTACAAAAAGCATTTAACTAATAGGGAACCGTGGGCTGCCGGTCGCCTTGGCTTTCTTGGATTACGCGGCTAATTGCTCTGCTTTATAGGGCTGTCACAGATAGCCATGCATATTTCATTGTTCTCAAATACTTCAATTGTTTGCTTTCGTGTCGCTGCTGTAATATGTAGAAGCCCAGCCAAACTTCAGTGTAGTTAAAGCACTACTCTGCAAAAGCAGGTTGCTTTGGGGAGGGCGGGGGAATGAGAAGGGCAGAAGGGGAAGGCTGGCTGACAAAGGAGTAACTTAAAGCCTCAGAGTTAAGTGTCACTCAGCAATTACATGATTAAAAGGCGCAACATACGATAGTCTTTTGTTTTACAACTTTTTGGACACTAATTTTCTATGCTGACTTCACCACGGAGAAAATATTAGTAAACTAAACACTCAATGCCCTTTTTTTTTTTTTTTTAATAAAATAAAGTAAAATAAAATATAATAAAATAAAATAAAAAGGCCTAGCAGGAAGAAGCTGAATTGCTATGGTTAGCAGGGATAATACATCATGTTTTAACTTACATGGTTCTGTATTCTGAAATACATGAGAGATGAAGGAGGCTGATTTCCCATCTGGGAGAATGCTCGATGTCTAATTTAGAGAGCTGCTGAGTCGTGCTAGCATTTCATACCAACAACTTCAGTTTATTACGCAAGGAGTGGGGGACTTTACCATCTCCGCTGTTTTACAAAGCATATTCCCCCCTAGCTGACAGGCCACTGGATTTGATGAAACAGGCCTACCAAAACTATTAACACACAATCAAGTAGGCTATTCCAGCAGATGCCTTCATCTAACAAACCAAAAGCACTATGCACATACAAAAATGCATTTATTACTGAAGGAATTAAATGTTACAGGTGAGCAGACAGCCATAAAATTGTGTATGAATCAATGACTAGTCCAGGAACTCAAACGCAACTCGGTGCATAGACCCGGTATCACACGGCCCCTTTCCAAATCCCCCTGGTGCCTAAGCCTGGGAATCACCAGCACTAGCTGATGGCATGAATAACAAGCCAGGTAAGACGGAAGCAAAAATTTAACTAGACGACAAGGACATCTAACTTCAACTCTTTTCTGATGAGATATATTAGCATTTACCTGGTGGAGCAGTGGGTTAATTTTTTACCTTATGCCTTAGTCTGAGCTTTTCAGAGTGCTGTAAACACATTAA
>NW_017728925.1:12870916-12889597 GCF_001723895.1 Crocodylus porosus
CCCTGAGGCATGTCTATAAAAATCCTAAATGATTTTTGCAACACCCCTATCAGAAAGCAGAATGGTCTGGATCATGCCTCTGCCATGGGAAAACCCACTGGGGTTTCTGAGCTCTACTGCACTATATAGATAAATAATAACTTGCAGAGTGGGAAATAGATATAGAGCTAAACTCAAAGGCAAGTTTAAAGAGTGCAGAAATCTCCACCTTCTTCTGGACATCTCAGCACGTTACGTCAGTTTGGGTTTCCTTTAGACTTAATCAAGTCAGTCCCACGGCGGGTGCAACCTCTGGGGCACCTTAGGTGCTATTGCATCGTTGGTGATTCTTCTGGCAAAGTGGCCTGGTGGCGCCCATCTCCTCTCTAGGTACGGATGGCTGTTGGCTTACAGGGAGTTCATCCGCCCTTTGACAGGTCTTGTTTTTAGTCCTGCTGGGTGTCCAACCACCCTCCTCACCCAGGCTAGCCCAGGTGGGGATGCCGGTTCAGTACCAACAACCCGACCGTGGAACAGGCTGCACTGGTTTACGTGGTACCAGGCAGCAGACCAAGAGAGGCCAGGCCTGACAGTAACTTAATAATCACACGAGCATTTAGCAACCTGTTATTTACATGCAGGCCCTTTAGTATCACTATGAATGTGGTCAACTGAATCTAAATGAATGAGTGGCTTTATCAAGCTGAAGTTGGTCATTTAAATGTATTTAGACCGGTACACAGATCATCAAGAAAGGTCTAGGAGAAGAAACCTGAATAAATCAAATTATGCTGCTTCACACAGTACCTGTGTATCTGGTCCTCATAGTTTAAGGCCCTGCTACACGTTATATATCCTATGCAATAACTTGTTAAATCACGCAGTAAATTTAGACCAGCCACACAGTGCCATAGCAAAGTGGGGGTGGGTGAGGCGACCACGCCAGGCTCTAAAGCGAAGGGGCGCCAACAGGCACTGCCCAGCTGGGGCAGGGCATGGGACGGTGCTGGAAGTGGCTCATTTGGGGAGGTGGGGGGATAGAGGGAATGTGGCCACCGCTGCTGCATGCACTCCCAGGTAAGCATGGGAGGGGGAATACCCCCAGATCCGTGCACGGGGCAAGGATGGTCTGCCACTGAGGGCTTTGTCCTGGGCGCCAGACTTCCTTGCCATGGCACTGCAGCCACAGTAATCATCACACCATAAAAATGACTGTCCAGCTATAAAAAAGAGCCAACCATATATAAAGTTAGTGTTTGGAAACGTGCAACAACTCTATAGCTGATTTCTATCCAGTTTTAATCTGAATGTATAGCAGGGCCCTGAGTGACTTGCCTGGGTCATCACCAGAAGTAGGGCACGGATTAAAATGTAAGAGTTCCTGGTTTTCTGCCCATGGCTTAAACAACTAAAACATGCTCACTCATACTGAGATTATGATCCGATGAAGTCATTCTGGGATCCATATTCTGTGGCATTTGCTTGGTAGCCTATTGCTACAGTGCAATACCACGCATGGTGGAATCTGAGTTTGAAGCTCACCTTGAACCTTAACTCCCCAGGTTGGCTGCTGACAGGAAACCAGATGCTGCAGCCCCTGGGGGAGGTTTCTCTAGATGCACTAGTTTCCCCTGTTGGTTTTGTAAGGAAGTTCTACTTGGTGGCCCATACTATAAAAAATAACCTGTAAACCTATTTTGGTCAAAGCATACCTCTTCCTTATTTGCACAGACAGCAAAAGCTGTTATAACCTGCTTCTAGCCTTGTTAAACATCTAGACTAATTTTGGAAGGCCATAAAACGTAACACATTTTGGCCACAACAAGGTTACGTATCATGATTTTGCATGGTAGAATTTAACTCTGGCATAAGGCAGAAGACAAACGATGGATTTAGGAGGCAGACTTGAGCATGCTCCTCTTGGATAGATAAAACTCTGGCTGGTCCCAGCAGAATATACCTCATTCCTCCTGGCAGTGAACCTACAAGGGTGCTTCTACCAATGATCAGGCAGCCCTAGAAAGCTACTACTGTGAAGAAACAAATCTAGGAAACACACAGGCAAGTGGGCGGAGAATTGGTAAGCAGCCAAAACCCGCTGAATTCTGGAGCTTACAGCTTCAACTGAAAATGCACGGTCTGTATTTCAGGACTGGTTATTTAGTCAGAGAGACACCGGGGATTTAAAAAAAAAAGTCCCATAAGGCTAAGAGAAATGGAACAAGATCTTGATGGAAATACTTGAGCATGGCCCTGTTGGATAGACAGTATTTCCTGGATTTCAAACAATCCAGGAAAGCAATATGCCAAGTACTCCAGTCTGGTCCAAAGTTGTGATCTAAGCAAGTAGCACTTGGGTATCAAGAGAAACAGACCGAATGCCCGTTATGTAGTGAAATCAAATTGAGAGCAAGTCTGTTGTTAGAATTTGCAGGTCCCTAAACAAACCCAATAACTAGCAAAGGAGTGAGCTCCCCTCTTTTGTAACAAATGCATTTAGTGGCCCCTCACCTGTCATACAGTGCTTTCATTTGCAGCTTGGATTTAAACAGCTGAACAACAGATTTTAACATAACACTGATTTTCTTTGAATATGCTGGACTGACTTCTGTGCAAACTTGCATTCCATGGAGACCCACTGCACACAGGGGGAGAATTTGTAATTAAATGCCTCCTCTCCCCTCCCAGCATTTGAAAATGCTGATTTGTCCAAACTGAACTTTTGCATGGGAATGTATCAGTTCCTGCTCTGCCTGGCTGGAACCTGGTCTTCCTTATCCCAGGCGAGGGCCGTAAGCATGGGGCTATGAAGTCAGCCTCCATCGTTCCCTTCTGTCGGAGCTGTTCCACTTAACATAAATAATTAAATGTCTGTTCTATAGCCCAGTGGTTGGGGCACTCACCTGGGAGGTGGAAGACCCAAGTTCAAGTCTCTGTTCCAATGAATATTTAATTATTTATACCAAGTGGAACAGCCCCAGCCACTCCCTGGTCTGAATCAGGCAGAGCATGAAATGGAACCCAAGTCTCCTGTATAATAAGCGAGAACCCTGACCACCAAGTGCACGGCTGTTTTGGGTGAGGGGTGATGAAAAAATTTGACCAGCCTTGGTTTCATCTAATATGGCACAGGAAAAGGTTGGAAGTCTCAAAAACTTGTGCAGGACAAGAAAGCCATATCATCTACCTCTCTACTCAAGTTAGCAAGGCTGTATGTTAAATAAGAATTTAAACTGCTCTCCTTATGCAAAACTGTTTAAAGACAGGTCAACGCTTAAGTTGCTAGTTTGCCCCCAATTTCAAATTAGGCCTTAGCTTTAAGTCATTAGCTAAACAGGTAGGCACTGAAGTAAAGGAGAATGATACCAGTTACAGTCAGGGAAAATTTGCCATTTATCCCCACCGTGTGGCTGAGCAGAATGGAAATCCAATTGCCTGTTCAGGAAGAAAGAAAGGTTAAATCGATTATTTGGGAGAATAAAGATAATGCCGCCTTATGTGGACAGTGCCTGGAATTTGAAATCTGAATCGTTAGATAATCAGCTGGATAGCTATGCATACAACTTAAAGCCAAGGAATTATATGAATGGGTTTAGAATTAAACCCATTACTGGAGCAAACATTTCTACAGCTTGCCAAGATACACTAAATGTCAATGTTACTCTCCCGGGTGCCTTTATGACATTCTGTCCGCACCCAAGGAAGGGAACTCCCAAGGCCCTCTAGATATAAACTAAATGACGTTACACGCTCTTCCCCCAAATGGAAACTACATCAATATGTAGCCCTTGGAGATTGCACTGCATGCAGTGAAGGGGAGAGGCAAACCACATGCACAGAACTCGCGTTCTGCCAACAATTGCTAACGGGAGACATCAGAACGTGGCAGTGTCAGGAAATCAGAAGCATCGCAGAAATTATTTTGTTTGTTGTTTTTGAAGTGCCCAGGATACAATCAATCATAAAAAAACCCTTATATTTTGGCTCAGTATGGAAATGGCTATTTGCATTTCAATATGTTCAACTCGTCCTACCAATAAAAACATGGAACCATGAAGAAGAGATCAGGCCGCTGGAGTGAAAAACAAGAGGTGACATCCTGCAGACCTTTCAGATAAAACAGCTCCTTGCTTGTAACATTTCTGTTGACTTCCCGATATTTCTGAATGATTGGGTTTTCAAATGAGATCAGTCAGCATGCAAATAAGGAAACAGGATCAAGATGTCTCCCTTATCTGATTGGATGGGGAAATTATCAAAAGGCCCTTTTTTCATATCAAATTTCCATCACAAAAGGTCAAACTTTCAACTCCCATTACTCTTGCTAACTGCATTTCTCTGTGCCTGCCAGCTCATTCCTGCTGCTGTTTTAGGAGGGGGAAAAAAGGATGTAACAAATTACAGCATTTTCTCCCACATCTGTCATATAAGATGGACAAATATTTTCTAATCTTATTCTATTTTTCTCTACAGCCCTCAAAAATCCTTGCAGCCAAAACATCACTTCTAACCCGATTAGCTATTCCCAGCTTGGTTTTATTTTTTTATTGGTTCTTTTCTTATTTTTCAGCCTACATACTGACAGGAGCACAAACTGTATTGCCAGAATGTTTTGTTCTACAATTTGGTCATTTAAAATATTTAAGAGGGATTTTTTTTTAAGTATCCTTCCCTGTGTTGTCTAGCTGGATCAGTGCCTAGATACTAGAGTAATGGATGGAGAAAAAAAAGAGAAAACAAGACAAAGCTTCATTTCCCCCATAATTCTCATGCATCTTTTTTTTTTTTTTCTTTTCAGTCATTCCTTTAGAAAGAAAAATATCTGTCTGGATTTTTGTATTTTGCCTTCTACTGTGTGCTCAGAATCACTCTCCCGAGCCGTTCACCTTCCTCCCCTCAAGTCCTGTCATGACAGCTGGCTTCCCTGCAGAGCAGCACGAATGCCTGACTCCCGTGGTACTGTTCCTCACTAAAGGGTTTGCAAAGTTCACATTATCTCCCCCCAGTGCAATTGCTTGCATTTTTTTAAATGAATCTGCTTTGTTAACACCTGCCCATGTGGGGTGGGGAGTGGGATTGAAGGGCAAAGGTTGAGCTTTTTTTTTTTTTTTTTTTTTTTTTAAACTTCATGTCCTTTTTCACTAGAGACTTGTCACTGGTATTTCCAATGCCTCCGAAACCCTGTGGAGACTGGTCATTCTTCCCAGACAGTGCACCTTTTGGAGATTTAGCCTGCACCCATTCATTTAAATCCTATACCCCTCTTTGGCTCATACGTAACTAGCAATGCAACACAAGGACGCGTTCTGGAAAGAGCCAATATCCAACTCTTGGGAGCAAAGAGCATCAGTAGGGGACAATTACCCCTAGATAGGGCTCTTGGCCTCTTTCTCTAGGTGAACGAAGTAGCAGCACTTTTTCCTGCTGCTCTACTTGACCCCAACTGGATCAGAAAGACCTCAATCATGTTTTCCCCTGATCTCGAATGGAAATCGCAGAACAGTAGCAAATTCCAAAGTAGAACGTGCACTAGTGCAACAAAATCGTGTCTTCTGTCCTGATTTAATTGATTCCATTAATGACCAGAAAGATGGATACATTGCTCTCTTCTACCGATAATCTACCAGTGTCCTCAGACTATTTAAACCAGCGAAAAGGTCTCAATCTGAATCTTATTCTAGGCGCTTCACCCTATGTCTTGAATCATAAAGATCTTACTATTTAGGATCCAATATGTTTAGCAAGACTTCTTGCCATAGACCAGGAAACTGTCCACACGGGTATGTCTCTTGTAAACACAAAACATTTCCTGATGAGCATCATACCTCAACCTGTCTCCATGTTTTGTCTGCATTTTCTCTATTTTGGACTATTTATTATTCCTGAAGGCTCTTAGACCCAGTCTACTCACAGGTTTTGTATCACTATAGCATCTTCAGTTAGGGGTGTGATTTTTTTTACCCAAACAGCACCAGTAGCACAAACCCTGGCATGGATGCAGCTATACCAGCGAAAAGTGCCTTGTATGAGTTGAGTTTATTCTCTTCACTCACAGGAATAAGCTGCATCTATACATGAGCACCTTTAACCTATAAACACTCTTCTTGTGTGCTATACACCCTGGTGAGCTATACAAGCCCGGGACATGAAGATGTAAGGGCACCTCTGCCATTTCAACACATCAGTCCTCATTATAAAGTCTTCTGCCATCCCAGAGTCAGAACTTTTCCCAAAGACCTGATTAAGATATCCTCTGGTCAGAGAACATGCGCTGATGGAGATCTCAATTTAATGCTGACATACTTAGCAGATGTACCTTTTGAACCACCTTTGAAACACCTGTAGCTGAAGGCAGCACTTCTGTATCATGACTTCTGTAAGATATCAAGGCTGTCTCTTTTTCTGCTAATATCAGAAGCAGCTCACACTTGTTCACAGGGCTTTTGCCTTCACTCTAGACCCTTTTCCTGGAAACAGAATAGTAGCTCAGCTCTCCCACCTGATCCATTAGCCCTTTGCCTTTTAAAATTAAATTTTGGGGCAGCAGTGAGCACTATATGTGGAACAAGTACAGGGACATGACGACATTAGTAAAAAGTGCAGGACTCTATGTATTTGTTGCCGCTAGTGCCATAAAAATTCTCTCTCAACAATATTATCATTGCAACATATATAACCCATCAGATTAGTACCTAGAGATTTCTACTCATCTGATTTTCTCTGTTCTTCTTATTACTCAACAACTAAATGTTTCACAAAGCCATTTCCCACAGAAATATTTATGTTCCCAAATGTTTATTGGCCTCTCTATCATGATCAAGATTTTATGAGCACTCTATACACAACTCTGAATTAAATACATAATTCCTGATCTATCAAATCTCAGCTTGATGCTATGTTTGTCTATTATACAGTATGCCATTGCAGGGAGACACAGAACGCCTTACAGAAAAGCTAATTTATATAGGAATGATATTTCCATGCTGCACTGGCTCTCTGGGTTAGTGATTACAGCAAGATAATGAGGACCAGGAGGATCCTCGGTTTAAATTCAGGCTCAACCACTTGGCTCATTGTGCACTATTCCATGAGCAATCATTTTGTGTAATTTCCACACAAATATGGACATTAGAATTTGTACCATCACCTGCCAACAAGAGAAGATGGAAACTACACCTGGCAAACGTTACATAAACATTTTCCTCGTCACTTGGTTCACAACGCACACAGGTGCACACCGCTGCAGAGAGCAGTTCTCTCCCTATCACTCTTAACAGTTGGATGCTTTATTCTGGGCTTGCAGCTGCTAGTTACAACCACTGGCAAACAGATCAGCCTATTAGCCATTGCTAAGAGCTCCACTCCAAAATCATTTGTTTCATCTTTGGTTATCCAGGCTTTTAATTGTAACATTAGGGCAAGCCCTGAGCCTTGTTTGCTTTGAACCAAACAAACCCAAATCTCATAACCCGAATCCAAGAAGCATTTTGGGACATTAGGGAGGTTCTCCCGTAGAAAATGATGGAAAAGAGATTTTGACCCTGGCTTTGACTCGTTCTATTATTGCTGGGATACAAATCATCAAGCCTTCACATCCTTTCTCATTTGACTCATATTGTCACTTGATAAAGGGCTTAAAGTTTAAAATCTTCAGGCTCCTCTTGGACTTTTCTGGTCAGAGTTTGGTTCCAAATGCACCGTGCACCTCTGACACATGATTTAATGGGGTCATACGTTTAGTAGTAAAGTTATCATTAGATTTACTGGCTGGAAGTGGCAATTAGATGAACTCTGACTAAACCCAAGATGCATGTTTTTAATTGTGAGGGTAATTACCTGTCACAACAATTTACAAAGGGTTGTGATGGATTCTCCATTACTAGTAACTTTTAAATCAAGAGTGAATGCTTTTCTAAAAGAGATGCTATAGGTCAAAGAAGAGTTAATTCAGGGAAGTCCCACAATCTATATCACAGGAGAACATACTCAATGATCAATGGTTCCTTCTAGTCTATTAATATTATTGTGTTTGGAGTAAACTGGAAAGCATTTGAAATCAAGTGGAAAAGAAAAAGGTACACTTTCATCCTGAAAAGTGTTCCAATAGAGAGCATCCACCCGCTTTAAAATATCCAGCATCACTGTGAAACTGTTTATTACTAAACTCATAGTAAGATCATCAATCTCCACTCCCATCTTGTACACAGCATGAATCTGCAAAACCTCAAGTTTACAGTAATTAAACCCCAATAACTCTCGGTCGAAAACAAACATCAAGGAAATATTTTTACAGAGCCCAATCCTGCAGTCATTATAAAGGCAAAATTCCTAGGACACATAAGAATTCAGTATCTTCTACGTGTACTGTTCATACAGTCAATCAAATTCACAAACTTTGTATTTGTTTGTGGATTATTGTGAGAATAAAGTATGTGCAGAAGTATTAGAATTTCATTAGCCACTTCTGCTGAGGCTTTTGTGCAGGCTTCCAGGAAAGGGCTTGCTCAGTCATTACCATAAATTACACCAGAATATTAGTGATGATATAGCATCTTTCATTTAGGGGGGAAAAAAAAAAAAAAGGAGCTGCTGCAACACACAAGTCCTTTCAGGAGGGCTGCCACTTGCCATCCCTTCTAGGTAATCAGATAGCCGTTAATTAATAAAACTGTCAGGTGAATCGTCCCGCTCTGGTCATCATTATCCATTCTGTAACAGAATCCTGCTATCATCACCACTATCCGCCCCATAGCTTCCAGCTCAATTAACTTAATGCTATGCAAATGAGAGGCTCTCCTCATCATTAGCTTATAGCCCACGAATGTTAATAACATAATTGGGCCTTCAACAGGGTAATTAGACACGATTTCTTCCATTAGTCTTACAAGGCTAATTATTGTTGATAGGAGAGAGGGGACAAGTCCCAGTGCTGCATGCAAAGAGGGGCATCTGGTTAAAGCAAATATAGACAAAACATCAACAAGGTAAAACAACAGTTGAGATCTATAGCAAGGTCAGGTAGGGGTGGGGGAAGGATAGCACTATGAGAAACATAGGCACTACTGCAGAAATTCTCCGCGAGGCAGTAATTTATAATACCGTTCTGCTTAACAACAGAGCTCACGTACACTTAACACTGCAATAATGTGGTCACCAGAGAAAGTTAACAGAAGGGGCCTGTACAAGGGACAGGTTGAAAGCTGGATCAGTATAGCATCATATGTTTTTAATGCAAATGCAAGGAAACAGGGAGCAAAAGAGAGACCTCCAAACTGGATTTGGTGCGATATTGCGTGTTGTTTATGTTTAAGGACTCACTTCTGCAATCCTAACACAAATAATCCCATTAGCTGGGGTTGGCCTGTCTACCCGAGTAACAGCTACTCAGTGCGAGTAAAGTTTGAAGAATTGGGATAACTAATTCTTTAGTAACCACTGAATAGGATGCAATCCAGGAATGTAGTTATATTTTCGACAAAACTAAATAACACTTTTTAATGGTGTTCAAAGGAACTCTAAACATCCTGCTTTTAGATATTCCTAAAACTGGGCTTCCAGTAAAGTTTACAGCAAAAAAAGCTGGGCAGTAAATTTTTTATCTCTCTTTTATATGAAGATATAAAAACTAAAGGCAAAATTGCATTCCACTTACAGTGAGGCAATCTCATTTGTGGAGGCTAAATGTTATAATTGGATACAGAATTTTGCTGAACATTTTGTATTTTGAATGGGAATAGACAGGAGCATGATAGCTGCCAATTCTTAAACACCTGCAAGTTAACTTCATCAATCCAGTGCTTTATTTTATATAGACTAAGGAATATGGGTAATTGAAAGGAAATATGAAGAATCCCAAAGTGTTGTATGGCGGAGGAAAAACATGATTTCTATATTTCAGCTCTGTGTTTTAAAACTTGGGGGCCAAATTCATGTCCAGTATGAATCCAGTGACTTCACTGTAATTACACTAGGATGAACTCTTATTTTTTTGATCTTTAGCTGGGAAATTATTTTAATTTAACTGGCCAGTCTTGTATTTACTAAAATTGATGACATTTACCCGCTGGTAGTTAAATCAAATACCAACTATTCTGTAGTCTGCTCTCTGCTGAAGGTTAGCTTGACATACCACAAGAACATGTTTTAGTGAGATTTCTCAGAATCGCTGATTTAGTGGCCACCGGTGGAACATTTGTTGGAGTTCATATTAGGAAAAATAGCTATTTTGGTTTCAAAACAGTCCAAAAGCAATTTTATCATGTTAATTTTGTGCAATGTGCGATGTGCAATGTGCGATGTTGCTTTTAAATAGCTCATAAGCTCTGGGGAAATATGTAGTTGTAGGAAAATAAGCACAAAAGGAGTTCAGTCTGGAACCAAAAGAAACCCACTTCAAAAGATATCCTAAACCACCCTACGGAAGTAGGTCTAAAATGGCACCGGATTAGGATGGTGGTAGTTTCCATGTGTACATGATAGCATGAGATACAGAGCAGTGGAGTCAGACCCTGTGCACGCATCTACACATGCAGTTAACGAGTAGCAGGAAACTCCGGGCAGTTTGCGCCAGAATCAGCTGCTCCCAGGTGCAACATTTTCATGTGCACCTGAGACAGCTGTTTGAGCTGCAGCAGAAGCGCTCCAGATGGCAGGGGGCCCCGGGGGTCAAGCCCAGGTTCTGGATGGCAGCACTGGGCAGCGGATGGGCTGGCTGGGGCACAAGGGTACTCCAGCGCAGGGTTAGCCAGCTAATCCTTAGGGCAATGACCAACTACTCTCATTCAATGTGCAGCATTCACCTGACAGTTATACTCATCCCATCCATGTTATATTTGCCACGTGTCTTTCCAAATCTTCAGCGCAGAACAGGTTTCATGGTCCTAGGTAAAAGCAGCATAGTCCCTCTTCTCTCTCTGGATTTCACTATGGGTCACGTTCTGCCAGCCATACAAGGACCAAATAACACCTTACCGCAGAAGCAGCCCCCCTTGATTCCAAACAGAGCTTTCAATATGAAGACGGCTGGCAGGAGCCTGCTCTAAGTTTTTATTCCCAAAGTTCCTGGAAGCTGGTAACCAGAGAGTTCAAAGGTAATGTACATTTCTGATGTAGTTGCTTCAAAAGTAATTGCCCCTGTGCTCTCCAAGGCAGACAGCAAACGTAGTAACAGACTTCCATAAACTAAGTTTTAACCCATGAAGAAGTAAGAATGACCTTTCCACATTTACTCAGAATAATATTCACCAGCCTTTTTCTAGCACAAACACTGGAAATAAATGATAAAATGTCAACAGTCAATATGCTGGAAAATAATGGAATATCTTTCCTTTCTCTACTACACTTTCTCACTGTGGGCTCCACTGCAGAGTTCTTACAGAAATAAAACTTCGATCAACTTCACCGTAAGCATCTGGAGTCTTGGAGGACCAGTCCCAAGAGGATTAACACGGTGCATCACCAGTGCAGCTCGTATTTTCCCATCACAACCAAGACAGAGAGTAACATTTTGGTTGCCTAAGGCAAATTAATTATTTTTTGAGGTTTTAATCCCGAAACTCAATCGCATCAGGTCAGCTGTTAAGCTCTAGGGTGTTTGAGACAAACATCTGATATCCGTCTGGCCGGTGTAAGGTGCCTAGTGTCTTTGCTCTTAGATAAGTGCTCTAAGCCCCCTTGTTGATTTGTATGGGATATTATCACCATGTGTTTGTCACCGTGAACCAGAATCAAAGGTGAGTCTGGTGCGTCTTTCAGACAATCTTTATTCTTCGTTTCTAGGGCAGCCCATTTCCCTAGACGTGTGGGAACAGTTTAGGCAATCTGGAGCTAATTTATGTTGATTCTCATCACAGATACAGATTCCTATCAAGGGACACGTCTATACTTTCCCACCCTTAGAAGAACGGCTGCACAGAGCAGTGTCAAACTGTTAAGATGAGTTTAGGGTCTGACTCCCAAGGAAGTTAAAGTCCAAGGACGGGTAAAGGAATTCTTGTTTCAAGTGATTACAAATCCCCAATTCAGAAGTATTTATACTTCCCAGTGAAACTCCAACTGCATGCTGCATGGATGACAACCAACTTAGCAGAACAGGTATCTAACAGAAAGGGAACAAGGGCAGGGTGGTTGAAGTATCTTGCTATGACTCCAGGAGTGTGAGTTCAAATCCCTGTTCCAGCCTTGTGGATACCTTTAGAGCAATAGCTCCATTCAGCATCTACATCCTCTTCTAACGATTCAGGGCTTGGAGCAGGTAGTTTTCCATACTCTTTTTAATTTAGAGCAGGCATCTCTTGGGCGAATCAGGTGACGTGTCTGTCTTCTCACTCTCAAGCATCCTGGTGATCTTAGAAATAAACTTGTCCAAATGATCCGATTCAAAAAGCCTCTCCCCTCCAGGCCCCACTCACGGTCCTGGGAGGAATTGAGAAGCAGGAGACTCTACCTTCCAAGGTGAAAGAAGGATTTCCCCTTCTGATCAGTTCTTTACTCTTGCCTTTATCTCTTTTTACCTGCTGTTTTGTTCTCATGAGAGACTGTGGAGGAGGGGAGTCCATTCCCAGTGTGGGCTGGGAAGGGAGAAGGCTAGATGAGAAATGGAAGAGGAGGGAGAATGACTCCCCTGTGGAAACTAAGATGGGGCTTGTCAGGTTTAGAGGTCTGGACATATTAAATACAGAAGTCTCTATTTTGTTAAAAGATCCCTGTTTCTCACTGCTTCTGGGGATGTGTGACACTGGCAGACAGAGCCGATCCATCCTTTCTGCTTACTGCTGTTTCTTGCTAAGATCCATAAGCTTGAAGGAAGTAAGGGTGCGAGAAGGGGAAATAAAAAAGACTCACCTTGTCTGCCAGGCCACAGAATTCCAACCTCTTGCGGGAGCAAGAGGCTGCTTCTACCAGTTGGGGGTAGGACACAGGAGTCTGGGTGCAATTAAATAGGCCACAACGTATCCCATCGAACTGACTCTGTTAATACAAGGGGGATGGATCTTTGATGATACAGCAATGTACTGCATATATATTTCTGTACATATACGTTACCTATACATATGTTCTATACAATGGGCAGGATGTGCCTGCCTGAAACATCTGATCAGCAAGTGTTGATCCCGATGGATTTAAATGAGTCCTACTGAGTCAGCAAGGCAGGTGACCTATTCTCCCTGCCTTCTAGAAAGAGTGGACAGAGAGCGTGAAAGCAACCAAACATGGGGAGAAGGTTAGAGCTGATCTCATTTTATCTTACTGCCATTTTCCTTACTGCTAAAGCCAGGCCCCAGGGGAAAAGAGGTATTTGGACTTTGCATGTTATATGCACTGTGTTTGTAAAGCTGCCTGCTCCCCATCTCCCTCTCTCTCTGCCTGGTTTTGGTGAAAATGATTATGCTGGTTTAAATATCTTGATCACCAAATTGTCTTCCTGAATTTTTTTGTGAAAATGAGGGGAAAGGAGGAAGAGCTCATTATAATGTTTACTCTCCGCTGCTCATCAGACTTTTGTATACTGCCAGTTATAAAGCATGCCTATTATAAAATGCATATAATACACCATTTAAATTAGACCCAAGTTTAAAAAATGTCCCTGCAAGATTTTTCATGCCAGAATAATTCAGTCATTATATGGTTTATTGATACATCTATTTGGGGACTTACCTAGTTCTTTGACAAGATTTTAATTAAGTCATTTGCCTTCATTTCCTTATCTATCTCGGTTACAGAGGGCAGCAAGGAAATGGCAATAAAAAGAATGTGAAGTTAGCTGATCTTTTAACAAAAATATTTCTTCTGATAAAGAAAAGTAGTCTGTGGAATACATATTCAGTGATAAGTATTCTAGTCCATGTCTGGTAAACTCTCAGATAATGGCAGCATGGTAGGGTCACCAGGGTTCTATTAGCTCAATTAATGAGGAGTAAGATAAGGCTAACACCTAGCTCTTCAAACGGCTAAAGAATAGAGCTGGTAGTAATGGAGTTATTAACCTTCGCCAGCCATTGAATTTTGCTGCTGATTCAAACTCCATTTCCTAGTTCAGGCCTCCATTAATAGGCTGTTTATTATCCCTAATCCACATTGGGATCAGCTGCAGAAATATGAAAGCTCCATGTAAAGACCAAACGGCAAAAAGAAAAATCCTTTTTTTGCTTTCTAATTTTTCCCTTCTGTTTTGAATGTATTCACAGATTCTGTCTTAGGAACAACATTATTCTTGCTCTAAATTATTTGCATACAAGCTATTACTAATGAGATAAAAAGGAAGTTTTAAAAATGTTCGACAAAAAGGAAGTGACATAAACTGAGGATGAAACTACGTCCTTCTGAAGTCTGATCAAGAAGCTCTAGTTTCTCCGGAGCACAAATTCTTTGGCATCATCTTCAAAGCATTTTCTACATTGGTAAAGAAAAACTTTGGGATTGGAGGACTGGGAATTCAAAGTATCGTATCAACCTTGATGTGTTTTGTTGTTAGTTTATCTTCCCAACTCACTCTGTCCATCTGTCTGTTGTGTTCACTCATCATGTCTTATCTGCCATGTAGATTGGGGCAGGGGCTTTGTTACTGATCTAGCACACTGGAGCTCTGATCTCTGACTGGGATTCCCAGGCACTACTGTACAGTCAAGAATAGTAATAATGACTCTGGCCAGCTTGTAATGATAGGATTCCTTTGATCTGCCATGTAACTATCTTTTGATAAAGACTGCTCAGGTCATCATGTCAAGCTCCTTTCCTTTTTTGCTGACTGGGAATACACTGGTGCCATGTTTTTACAAGAATATCTGAATCTTCTGGGGACCTTTTAAAATAGAGGTCTTGGAAAGATAACAACCAACCCCTTTTGCCCTAACTCTGGAGACATATTAGTTTGATTTGCTCCTTGATGCAATTGTTGGTTCAGCATTTTAAGGATGTAAATCTAGTTCCACACTTCTAGATTACACCTGAAAGGTTCTTCAGGCTCTCAGGAAGATCTGTTTTGAAGATCTGTCCCATGTGAATCCTCCAGTGAGACAGACACAAGCCATCCTGATCTGAGCCTTCCTTTTGCTCAAGAGAATACATCTCAGAGACAAAAAGAAGGTAGAGGGCTAGAAAAAGGATCTATCTGCATGCACACTGCATCAAATGACCATGGCGCTGAAGGCATCAGTGAGAAATTACATCCAGGCAAATGTGTTTTGAGGCTTATCAGCAAAACTGCCAACAAAACCCAGGCCACAGGGCCACCTGTGGTAGAAAATTCCACTAGAAAGATTCTGCAAGCACACGTGATGATCAAACGTCCATTTTCCAAGGTGTCCGGCAAAAAGCAAGAGGCCAGCAAAAGTCTGGCAAGGAGCAGGACGTAGCTCAGATGTGCAAGGCCCATATGATTCCCTGAATACTTCTGCTCTCTCGGCATTCATGGTTCTAGCAATATCCACAGCAGAAATGAAGGCTGAGCCATCATTTGAAACACTTTCTGAAGCAAAGTCTCCAATGAGGGATCAAAACATGCCAATGTGGATTTTAGCAGGTGTTGTGTTTAATTATCAAAGCATAAATACAGTTTGAATTTAAATGAGGGAAACATGTTTCCTTTTGCTCAAATAACTAAAAGGGCTTTATGGATTATACCCAAATGAAAAAAACCCAACCAGTTCTGGACTAATCCAAGTCATGAAAATTAGAGCTAGAAAAGAAATGATTGAGAAAAGTTTCACTTAGTAGAAAACAGAGGCCAGGAATAGTTGTTCTACGAGTTTCAGGGGAGGGCATTGGAAAAAAAACTTTATAGTGTAGGGTGTGAGTTAAAGGTCAGGCTACTTATATGCTCTGTGTAAGTCCTGTATACACTCATTCAATATACAATATTAATGAAACAACTGATTTCTCAATGTTTCTTCCGTGTAATGGCGAGTTCCATTCTCTAGCACGCCTGGGCAAGTTCAGTCAGTTTGCAGAGGAATGCGGTCCTGTACCCCTAACCGAGGAGAGCGTGGTCACTGTCATTTTGTTTAGCATTGGCTGACGCAAGCTGTGGGAGATGAAGCTAGTGGCAGGAGATATATAATAGAATAAATTGTTGCTGGTGAACTTTATTTGAGTTGTAAGTGTGGCAGGGAGCTGTAGCTCTGTCTCACCCAATTCTTACTTTTACAGAAAAATCCAAGTTTGATACTTGATTTGGCTTCTGTTTTTTTCCCAGGTGTTTGGGGAACAATTTGCCTAGGCCTACTCCATGCCTACTGCATACAGAGGGTGGAAGAGGATAAACAAGATAATGCAAGTTTTTTTTGAAGAGAGGCTTAACTGTATATCAAAAACATTCAGAGCTGTATAATCTACTTTCTGTTATTGCTAAGTATGAACAGCAGAAACAGTTAAAACAACGTATTACACCTGTTTTGATAAAAGACTGAATGAAACCCTTAGCAGCCACTGTCCAGGGCTTCTGAAGCTAAGATCAAATTGCATCTGGACTCCTGTTACTACCGGCACTAAGTGGTTAACAGTCTTCTTTTACTAGGTAGCCGAGAGACCACTAATAGATTCAGCTTCTTATTTGCCCTAAAGCCTGCCACAGTTCAACACTATTAAGATCCTGTCCACTTAAGCAGTTACTGCATCGTAAGGAAGACTGTAGAAAGCAATACATGTCTTCTCAGACCACAGAAAAGTAGTGGCACAGGAGGACATTTGTGTCTGCTACAATACAGGCTTTCCTGCTCCAGTCTGTAGACTAGCCTTGCTCTCCTGCAAATACTAATTTAAAAAAAAAAAAAAAATCTAATACCTTACATTTTCTGTGTGAAATGAATTATTTTTCTCTTTGTTCTAGGGCAGTTCTTTGGATGCAGTGGTTGATGCTGTATGAGAGGGATTTTTTTATTATTATGTTTTAACAAACTTTATAGCCTATTTTGTTTTGTTTTCAAATAACTTTATTTTCCTTCTTTTCTACCATCAATTACTAGCTTTGTTTCTTTTTTCATAAGATGGAAGAGTCAGGAGACTGATCCTGCTCAATGCTATATAATTTAGTATTATGTGCACTAGGTTTATGAGGTGGGAGTCAGATAAAACATAGTATTTGAACACTAACCATTTATTAGCTCTAAAGAATAGATTTATGACTTGACAACCAGACAATAACTCTGTGTTCTGATCAGCCAAAGAGGTCTACTTTGAGTTCAAAACACAGTATAATGTACACTTTCAGAAATAATTTTGTTTACGGATGTGACTAGATTTTAATAATAAACTTGATATATATGTAAATTTATTTTAATCTAATTTCATCAACAGAGCCCTCCTAAAAATGAGACTTTGTAGATTGTTTTGTGTCTGATTTATAGATTTCTGCATGCTATTCCCACACTGATTTCAAGGCTATAATTCTATCAGAATTTTCTCCTGATGTCAAAAACACTACCACCGCAGATAGTGTTTTATAACTAGCATCAGAACTGGAACTGAATTACTGCCTTGCTATCCTGTGCTGTTCTACGTCCTTTTGTTTATAATCTCCCTCTCTTTTTGTATATATCTGATACTTCAGTTTCATAGAAGGAATCAGCTCCAAAATCAATCAGGTTAGCATGAGGTCTATTTTTTGCTCCTTACTTCAGCCCTGGCGTAAAATAGTCAGGGCCAAATTCTGCACTCGGATACGCGTGTGCAGCTCCTATTGAAGTCAATGGAAATGTAGTGTACGGATGAGCATGGGATTTTCACCGCGGAGATATTACAAACCAGTCACTTTACGAGCACTATTAGGCTTTGACCCTGCACACATGCACACATGTGAGCACTCCCACTGGATTCATTTACTCCTACATGTTTTTACACACTCAGATCCTTAATTTTTTAATTGTATTTGAACGCATCTCCTGGGAACCTCATCTAACATGTTTCAGCCTCTTTCTCTCTCTATCTGAAGTCTCTCAGGAAATTATTTCACATTTTAAAACATTTCTTTTAAATTATCTTTTTATACCAAAGGCCTTTGTTTTTGCATAATCTCCTTTTAAGCTTCACTTGCCATGCCTGCTAGCTCCCTACCCTTTCATATCCACAATTCCCCCTCTTTCCGTTTCACTCCAGCAAAATCCTACCTTTACTCTTCCTACTGTATCCTGGGGTACAAGTCACAAGGAAAAGCAGTGCAGGGAGGAAAAATTTGGACAGTTGAGTGTTGTTTTAAATATTTGTATATTAGAATTGCCTTTTTCAGTGCTACTCTGGGGGTGTGGAGAAGCCTTCCTGAAACTATAGGAATCAAGAATTTCTAATGTCGGCACTTACGATAACCATTGGCTTGATCAACACACGAGGATGAATGGGGGACCTCTAGAAATGAAAGCAGGAGTCTCTGCAGGTTACACCGAAGAACCAAAAGCCCTGGCCTGTGTCTCCTGCAGACCAGACACAGAGGGCACATACAAGCATTGCATTTAGATCGCCCTAATCAAGCTTAGGGTGATCTAAGTGGCTAGACATGCAAGCATTCATGAGGCTGAAATCACAGGGCTAAAAATGGTATGCCCAATCTAAAGTTAGCTCATCTTAGAGGTGAATTAACTTTAACTCAGCCTCGATTAACCCCCATGTAAAATAAGTTAACCTGGCCAAACAAACGCCTGCAAGGAACCAACAGCACAGCCCCAGGGCTGGGAAGTCCAATCACACCCCCATAAATCCCCCCAAAACTGCCCC
>NW_017728925.1:12889697-12909968 GCF_001723895.1 Crocodylus porosus
TCACCAGCTCCTTGTCCATGGAAGCCACCCCGCTTACTTACCTTTGGCTGCCCACACAAGCATCTTCAATGCAAGAGAAACCAGTTAGTTTAAGCAGAGCAAAAGTAACCCACCTACCCCAGGTTGGGCCATCTGAACACTTTTCACACCTGAATGGTGGCATACAGTATAGTCTCATGACATCATAACAGTCCTGTTAAAATGATTGAGTAATCCGTCTCCCAAGATTCGTTTCCCTAATACTTCAATCCTGAACACTCTTTTAATAAGCTAAAATAATAAACGAGTCTTGTATTGTCTTTAAGTATTTGATGCAAGACACAAAAGAAACTGAACTCATGGTGAGGGCTTAGTAACAGTAAACTTTTTCTATGAGAGCACACCAACACCAGTGTAAATGAGTGTATTTCCCACCCTGCTGTAAACAACCCATACACACTGGATATAATCCAGTGCGTTAATGGTAACTCACATATGCAACCCTAAGGCAAACATCAACCACAGCTTTCTCTCCAAAGCTTGGCCATTTTTATTGTTTCTCTGCAAAATCTCTCTATTCTAGCCCTTATTTCTCTCCCTTTCTTTCTGGGAGAAAGACTCCAACTCCTTCTACTTCCCTGGTTAGAGTTAATAAGATGTTATCTGTCGCTGTGATTCCCCTATAATCATCCAACAAGGAGGGTTCAAGCACCTGACATTGTGATAACTCATTCCTAGACTCCTAGACCAGGTCTCTAACTAGCATAAACTAGTTTGTGGTTTAAAGCTTGCATAGTCACAATGACACCCCTACTTCCAAGTACAAGATTTCTCAGAGCTTCTTTACGTAGCGGGATTTTCCAAAATGCTTAGCGCTGGCCTAACTTTGCACCCACAGAAGTCACTGGTAAAAGTCCTGAGGATGTCAGTACAACCTGAGTCAGGCCAGTACTGAGAGCTTTTCAAATCTAACCCTTAAGTTCCTGGCCTGATCCCGACAAATTAAAAGGGGACCACCCAAAGGGACAAGAATTTAGCCATAGAAATGCTGGCTTTTCCAGGAGCCCAGAAGAAATGGATGAAAGGAATAGTATGCTCTGCTTCTGTGAGGAAGCATTATTTTTTATATTTTATAGTTAATGAAAGTAGGAAGGCTCCATAACACGAACTCCCCAAGTTAGCAGAAGCAAGTGTCTGACATTATTCTTGCTTGCTATAAATGAATAACATGGTTACCACACATTTTGTGAAAAAGTCTTACCTGTTTGGAATCATTCTTATTCTTTCCAGCTGCTCTGCCTGATCTAGGTCCCTTGGGAAACCATGCAGCACCCAACCACTGGTCATGCAGTCTAGTCTGTTTAGACGATCTGCCAGTATCTTTAGAACAATGTTATCTGGGACTGGAGTGGATTAAAAAACAAAAAACAAAGCACTTATTTCATATGCTGAATCCCCACCACGAAGCACACAGCACAACACTACTTTTGCTTAGACTATGATGTGAACTTTGACATAAACAGGTATTATCGGTAGTAGTCGAAAGCCATAAGCTTCTAGGAGTAGTAAGTGTGTGCAGTTCCACAGTGAGACCCCAATTAATTGAGGACACTCAGACTTGTGCAATATAACCTGACAATAAATAGCCGACAGAGTGTGAAAAGTGATTTTTTTCTCAAAATCATATAGCTACATCTAGGTCTATCCATGTTTTCACATTGTTCTGTAGTCCTACACTGTGCAACACAAATCACAAAGAAGCAAAGAAACAATGAGTTTTCCTCAGCTAAATACCCACTTTTTGAAAAACAGCAATTTGAGCAAATTAAAAACTTAGCAAATTGTATTGGTTCTTTCAGATCAGGCTATCCAGGAAGTTTTCCTAGAGTATTTAGTGGCCTGAGGCTTTGATGTATACACATATACAAACGCATGCACACACACATGCACACACACACAAATAAAATGTCTATGCCTATAAAGATACATTTCCAAATGTGAAATAATTGTAAGGTTTTGTATCCCTGTCTTCCCAAGCTTGCAGTTAAGAGTTCTAGTTCCTCTACTGCTGTTCACTGTTATGGCAAGAGAGTAACATTAACAAGTGATTAGATTCACATCTGGTTTTTGGAACCAAGATATCCATTCTGTATGTTATGAAATACAGGAAAAAGGAGGGCTGGATCAGGTTTTCTCAGAACCTGTCGTGAATTAAAATGCATCAATCAGGGGGTTGGACTCGATGATCTGCTAAGGTCCCTTCCAACCCTAACATCTATGAATCAAGATGCTTAACTTTCATTATTTATTCCTGCTTTCACATAGAACAAAATAATTTAGCAGCTGAGCAAGGTTAGCTGCCGACCTTCTAAAGGCTGGTCTGATATATTATGATTATAAGCAAATACCCACGTTGCACCATGAAAATAGATAATAAGCATCACTGAAAACAAGCATTTAAAACACTTTTTAAGAAGCAAGGTACATCCCTCCTCTAGTATTTGTACAGCATGGCTAGCACATTATGGGCCCTCCAGGAAACAAATAAGAATAACAAATCGCTGCATATATTCAAAACAAGGAATATTGATGTTTCACGATTCAGCCTGCCACAACATTTGCACACAACAATACAACAAGTTCTCACACCAGAGTCCATACTTCAGCTCTGTAATGCCATAACTCACGTTAGGGCAGGCTGACAGGAGCATACCTGTATTTCAGTTGGGTTGGTGTCACCAGTACAACAGTCCTGCTAGTTCTGAGTACTGCAAGGCGCACAGCGTATCTCGTGTTTCTAGCAGTTTTTAAACAACAATAGTCTAATCCTTTTTCTGCCTCCTTTTCCTAAGCCCAAAATTTCTGCATTTCTCAAAACCTTATACCTTTTACTATACAATTCACCATTTCTCCTTTTAGAATGGAATCACTCAGTTTACAGAATTGTTCTCAGGATTCACTGTACCAGCAACAATGAAATAAAACCATAGGGAATTAATTAGAAAACTGATCAGGACATTAATTGAGGGTACCCACTTCACATTACACAAAAGCAAGTTAAGAATAATACTGTTCTCCACAAAGCTTCTGCTAAAAGGAAACTGTAATAGAATATAATCATTTCCAGTCACTTGATCCACTGTAAAAGGGCAAAGTCAAAATAAGTTGTTCCGCCAAACTCCAGATATAAAATTAACTATGAAATAATGAAGCAGGAAACAGCCATTTTATTAGATAGAGGCAATGAAGATCAGAGCTGCAGCCAGACACACAAGGGATAGCAGGAGACTCCCAATGCTCTTTTTAGCAAATTCTGTTTTGTCTCTTAGTTTCATGGATTAGCACAGAAGCAAAAAAAGCCTGGGGAAAAAAAATGAAGCATTTCCAAAAAAAGAATAGTGGAACTGAGCTACTGTTTCCTGCATCTCCGTCTGGAGCTCTTCTCACCCTGCCTCGGTGCACTTCTTTTGGCTGCGATTCCTGTTGGAGCCATCATCATTATAATGCCCGCGCACAGAAGTCCGAACTCACATCAGCGGTGACTCTGAAACACCGTCAGGAACCTTTAAACACAACTTCAAAAAGGAACGGAGATGGGTGGATTGTATGGGATCCTCTGAATTTAGGTGCCAAGTTCTTTCCAATTTGCTAGTGGTAAGAAGGAACCCCAAACCCCAAGGAGTGGTTCAGTGGAAACCGTGAAGGAAGTCTGGTGAAATTAACCCTGCCCCAGCACGGGACTTGTGATAAAGCAGGGGATCACTCAGACGTCTTCATGTTGCACTAACTGTTTCTTTGAGCTGGAGTGAAGCACGCATAAGAAAAAGAAAAAGGGGAGTGGGGAGGAATTTGACTGTAGACTGAATCAACAATCCATCAGTTAATAGGCTGATTGCTGTCCAGTGCATCAGGCATCTCCACAATGCTGTAGGATCTCTCAGGTATTCCCAGAAATACTACTAATTTCAGTGAAATGCATCTGTATCACAGCAACAGAAATGGACAGCGGCAAAGCACTTCATTTATTCAGTAGAGCATAGATGTATATACATGCATCCGCACCCAATCTATATGTTTACACATCTTCTTGCATCTCACTAAGCTTGATGGCAAGAAATGAAGCATAAACAAGTCAGACAGCAAGCTCTGCTCTATACCTGATTAGAAAACATACCTATCACTTTTACACAATAGGGGAAGATAGCTTGTAGGCTGTTCAGTTGCATTACAAAGTACATCAACCGCCCTTAACAGAAATAGTCACATTTAAAAAGAGCTGCGTTAAAACCATAACATCCCTGGCAGACCGGGGGGAAAAAAAAGGAAAAAAGGGAAAAAAAAATGTGCATTACTCTTACTTCCCTGTGGTACAGAATAAAGAACGAAAAACTGGGGGGATCTGGAATTTCTTTCCGCTTACGTGGAACTCTGTGGTGATTGTGAGGGTAATTAATAATGTGTAATTGGAGTGGCGCACAGTCTCCAGGTCACTAGCCCAGGGTCTGCTGGCCTCATCCACATGACCCAGAACGCTAGGTAGCAAAATATAATTTAGAGCCCTTCTGATGAGGCAGTCAATCTACATGCTTTGGGAGGATTATGAAGCACATGAGCCTTGAATAATCGATTCCTTTTCAACCTCATCTTGTGTGAGTTTCCACCTCTGCCTCTGGAAGTTGGGTGAATGAGGCTCTAGAGAGGTTTTTCATCTTTAAAGAAGTCCAAAGATAAGATTCTTTTAGAAATTCCCATTTGTGAAGACTATTAGCTGAGAAGGATGTTCCTATTATGGAAGCATATCTCTACTGAGTGGTGAGATCAAGAAGCAGGGATGAAATTCACCCAGCAGCATATAGCCCACAACACAGCAGAACGAAAATGCTACCAATGTGCTAGAGAAGGCCAAGTACCTGCCATCAAGGGACACAAGGGACTTCACAATCTGCACATGTGGCAGACCTGAGCTCCAGACCACCAGAACAGCCCCATGTAGAAGTGCAAGATCCCAAATTTAAATGAGTCCTTAAGAGAAGAGGAAGATCCGCCCTATCTTCAATAAAATATGTTTAACTTGCTGGGATCCTATGATCCCTGATGACTTCCTGCCCCTGGGCAGGGGGCTGGACTCGATGATCCTCCAGGGTACTTTCCAGCCCAAATGTCTATGAAATCTATGAAAATATAGATGGATAACCTTTAGCGACGTGGTGGTACGTGTGGTAAGAACCGCTGGAAAACTCTTACACCTGAACAACAGATCTTATATACAGCACTACCTTCAATATGTTGTGCTGTATTGCTGGTGAAGTATGTTCTTAAAGCCATGGTACATTCCTGCCATTATATGCTTAATAACTTAGCATGGATCTATTCTCTCAGAGCCACATGTCCATCACATCACTTGAATTATATGGTTGAATTTCTCGAATTAGATAGGCAGACGGAACTGGTCTCTTAACCTAAGAAGTGATCCAACCAATTAAAGGCTGAAGCCCACTGAAGGCACAGGGGTGTGAGCTGCTACTTTCACGCTGTCACCTTTTCTGTGAACAGCCAGAGAACACCTGTCCCCAGGAAGACAGCATAGGATGCTTACTGCACACCACCACACGCACTTTTCAGAAGTCTCAAAGTACAGACTGCTAAGAACAGGCAGCGGGCACTGACGGGAAATCATCTTTGAATCTACTACACTTTCCAAGAGCTCCAAACTGTCCCGCAAGTCCCCACTCACGGAGCTCACAGGAACGTGGCCAATAAACTGGAACCCTTCTAAAACATCTAGAGGAAGAATATAAGACCAGCAGAGGGATGGGTTAAAAAAATGGCATTATTACAGTCTGTTAAAGGAAGCAAGTACAAGAGTAAAAAAGTAAGAGCAGAGGCGCTGAGGCTCACTAGAGGCCACATCAATGAAATTGCACTGAAAGGTTTCTCTCTAGAGCAGCAATGTGGGAAAGCTCTTCGCATACGTACCAAGGAGGGAGGAAAAACACTTCTGAGTTTACATATGTTATTCCCCCCTGCATGCATGTACAACTAATTTATCAGGCACCATAACCCTTATTAAATAAACCTGCTCGTCAGCTCCCAGAGAAAAGCACCAGCCCATGCATGATCCAAAACGATGGATCAGCAAAGGATACTTTTGTAGAGCTGCCAAAATGCATATGCTCCAAGCTGAATCTCTCTCACATTTCAAATGATTCCTCCCCAGTAACTTCTCCTTTAAAACGCAGACTTGAAGGATATTGACTCTCTCCTCTAAACCTATAAAACCTTGATTCCAAGTACAGTACAAATGCATTTGCAGGTCTGGATCCTGTCAGCTTTATGCTGTAAAAAGGTTAAAGTCTCTTTCATAATACTGTCCACTTAGCCTTTATCCTCCTCTTAGACAGAGATTTTTCCGCTAGGTCTAAAGTCTTTCCCTGTTAATTCAGATGCCTGAGGCTTGATCTCAAGGCTTGACAGTTAACATTTTGCCCTGAGTATAAGCTACCGCCAAAGGCTACTTCCCCGGATTGTCCTGTCAACCCTAAATTTAGCAAAGTGTGAGATATGAAAATCCTACTGTTCCATGAGCATTCAGATTATCCACACTGGATAATTTTATTTGATTCTTCCAGGGAAGCCGCCAGTCTTCTTGCTAAACTCAGGGTTGTTAGAGACCGTATTCATTTGTTTTTTAATGTGCTGAAGAGGGATTTAAACAATGATCTGTTGCAACACAGACAGACTGGTACCTTAATTCAATCTTGCCAGCGAGCTGGGTTTGTGATAATGATAGGGTTTTCTCATCACATGCCTAGGGAAACATATAAAAAAGACAAGTCTGTACCATTGCAATGGCTGCTCGATGTGAACAGTAATAACCATGGGAGAGAAGCATGATTTTTGCTCGCTGGCACAAAACGGAAGGAAAAAAAATTCTCCTTGCAGCGATATTGGTCAGGGCTTTGGGGGAGTTTTCACTTTGCGCTGGAGCACTGAGCAGGAACATATAGGTGAGTGACACGTGTTCAATACCCTGCACTGACGGGGGGTGGAGGGCATCAGATGCTGGTGAACAGCAGTCATCTAGTCTTCTGTTGCTTTGAAAGTGAATTTATTCATTCAGAGGCTCAGACATAGTCTGTCTCAACCCCTGGGGTACGTGTCTGGACTCAGGTACAACTCTAGAAAACTCAGAAAGCTTTGAAGATGACTCCCAAAGCTGCATTCAGTCCAAGGCCACAGCATATAGAAAGGAGGGTTATATAAATTAGGCTTTCCAGTGGAAACTGAGGCTTGGACTTCAAGGGGCAGCTAACACAGTAGGGCGATAGCCGAGCGCTTATTAATTCCTTAACACTGCGGCTGCATTTATGGTTAGGAGCCCCCTCCCCTGCTTGTTGCTCTCACATGCTCCTCAGTGATATTACCCAAAATCAGAACTACTACAGGCCTGCCTATGATGCTAATAAACCGAGCAGCGCTTGCATTAGATGGGCAGCTCTGACGTGTTGTTTGTTTATTATTTACTGCCACCTGCCGGTGAAATGTTATTACTGCAAGGGGCAGCTGATCCCGCCAGCCGCGACACAGAAAAAGGCAAGGTAAAATATTATGAAGCGGAGAAAACACCGGGTGGAAATCTCAATTATGTATTTCTCCAGAATCTCATCTGATGAAGGCTGAAAGAAGAAATACGGCCGGCCCTGTAACAGGCTTTTTGTTGGTGTACACATGCCACCGAGTTTCACATGATTATTTACCTATCAATAGCTTGGAATTTTAGCTAATTGGCTGGTAGGGATATTTTCAGGAGCCCTTTTCCCAGTCTTTTGTTAATTGTAGAGATGTGGCTACATCTAGCGCCGTGATCCCAGAAGCATTGCTATTTATTTATTCTGCAGTTAATTTTAACAGAGTTGGTAGAGAGACAAGCTAATAAATAACCAAAAAAAATATGTAGCATTTTGGAGGCACTATACAAATATTAAATAATTCGATTTTAAAAATAAGCAACAAGACATCCACCTACTATTTTCGCAGCACATATTCACTCACTCTATACCTTGTTATGATGATGTGGGATTTTTTTGGTAAGGATTTGAATAATAATTTTCCTGCAGTAAAACAAAATCTAATCAACAACATGATTCCATGCCACAATCTCACTTGGAGCAAATTTGGAGTTTTTCAATTCTGAACATTTTACAGGCATAATATGGTATACATTTTGAGAACTGGGGGGAGGGGGGTTGTTCGTTTTTTAAACAGAAATTAATTAAAGATGGAATTAAAAGATTTTTTAAAATATATCTAGGATGTTGAATCAATGACAAAATGCACACCTAGAAATAAATTAAATACATTTTAAAGTAAATGGTATTGATCATTCTTTTTCTTAGCTGCTAAGCCTGAGTCAAGACTCTTTGTTTGCTCCATTACCTGTGATGGTAACCTTTACATCTAAAAGACTGTTAGGAATACAGCTCCCAGCACTGCTTTATCTGTTAGGGATATTTTCAATTGTAGCAAGAAAAACACAGCTACTGGAGCTGGCACATAAAAACCAATCTGACTTCCCTCTTAAATCAATTGCAATTTTCCCTCTATACCACATTCTGCTACTGAGGGACCCCCTCAAACACAGAACTGCAACATGATCTAATGAACTGAGTCTGAAGCTAGGAGCCAAATTCCTATGTTCTCATCTAAGCGGACTTATTCTGTGGCCTGCAGGGAGTTACTCAGGCTGTCTGCCTCAACATTTCCATCTGCAAAATGGGCAGCTAAGCTGTACTTCTAATTTAAAAAATGATACCATTTTACATCATGAATCTGCTCTTCATGTGTATTCAGAGTTTTATATGCTAAGATTAGGGATAACAAGATACCATATTTAGATGAGAGACAAGGATTTATACCATTTTTTTTTCTTTTTTTGGTCTTTTGCTTTCATACTATATTTTACTCCTGTTTGCTTTCACCTTCTGAGAGCAAACTGGTTGCTCCAGCTCCTGAAGTATTCCTAGAATGGTTATAGCAAAGTTCCAGCTAAGGTGCAAATTCTTTTCCTTAAGTGTTTCTACCTGTACAACTCCACGAGAGACTTTAGGGTTTGTGACCAAGGGAAAAAATTTGGACTGTGAAATCATGCCTGGCAGTGATCCTATGCAGGAAATGAAAGACTGCAGGCAGATGCTTGGGGAAAAAAAAAATCTTCCAATTTTGAACCTTGGAAATTACAAAAAAAAAAAAAAAAAAAAGGTTATGGTCATTGGGGCAATAAATTTGGAAGCCCAACAGGCTCAGTTTAAAAATACCTGGACAACTAAACTGCTTATTCATGTTAATACAGTGTTTTTGCAAATGGAAAATGCTACATAAGAGGGAAATGTATTTTGTAAATCTCTCTTTTAAAAGCCATTCAGTTTTACAATACGGCCTGATTCTGCCCTCATAAAATGTATCCAAGAAATCAAGTCAGCAAATTAATACCCACAAGCCACTGGCTTATTCAGCAAGGCAACAGGGGCAGTGGTGGAAAAGGGAATAAGGCATTTATAAGCGTTTCAATAATGATCGTCAGTAGAAAGAATAAAATGTATGTTAAAAGATTAACACTTGGCATTTGCACTGTGCTTTGCCTCTACAAAGCACCTGACAAACACAAGGCCCAACCCTGAGAGGTGTTGGACATCCTCAACTACCCTGAAGTCAATCAGGATATAGGGCACTCAGCACTCGGCAGGATTAGATCCACTGACTTTAACAGGAGAAATGGGCATCCACGTACATTTGCATATCCCATCTTGCACCCTTTACGCATAGGGGTAAGGATCACCAATTACGTGCGACTGTAGTGTGGATAATAATGGTAAATAAAGCCTGTAGGATCAAAATCCATGGCAAAACACTCACTAACCTCAACAGGAGCTGGCCCATTAACTAATTAATAATCCTCCAATATGCTCTAGAAAACACCTCTCCAGAATCGTCTGAAATAACCATGAACACTATTTCCGTTTCCTCTGGCCTGGGTGTCTGGATGAGACCATCATCTTTAATGCGATGGTCTTTAGATTTTTTTTGTTTCTTTGCAGCGTGATTCGCATTGCACCCTATTTCCAATCTGAATATTTGGTAACAGTATCTGTCAATTTTGGCAGGTCAATTATGTGGGAAGACACGCAACAGATTCTATGATATTAAATTAAAAGAAAAGGGGGCACTAATTTCCTATAATTGTAGTGATTCAACACATAAGAAAAAATTAAGACTTAAAGTCCAGCAAGCAGCAGACAACCTACAGTCCACATATGGCTTTTTACTCTATAGCCTCTCATCTTTTATTGAAACATTAGCATTTGAAAAGGAAAAAATATATATTTTTTATTTTATTTTGTTCTTCTGACCACCAATTTTCTACTAGTGGAAAAAAAAAAAAGGCTTCTGCCTGTTTTCCATAAAGAAATCTTTGTAGCAGTCCCAGTGGAAAAGTCAAAAGTTTGACTTGAAAAACGGAGCTACTTCAAAAGCATTGTCAAACAGAGGTGAAGGTTTCTTAAAAATGCATAAATTAAAGTATGGTGTATTAATAAATATCTATATTACTTTGCACTTCATGTTTTGGTATCCCTCTCTGTATATATCTAAAGGTGTGTATAGATTGTCCAGGATAACATATAGCATTGGTGTAAATATAACTTTAATAAAAAAAAGAAAATCAATTTGTTTATTAGTTACAGTTTGGACTCTGTGTGTGTGTGTGCGTGCGTGTGTGAAAAATGAAAGAAAATGGAGAGTTTTTTTCAATAATAAAAAGGGAGTTGCACTGCAGGGCCCCTAAAGCTTGTGAAAAATTAAACTCGACGGATTCAAACTGTCCTATTTCCACTTCAAAAGAGAAGAGGCACTGAGCTCTTCCCAACTTATCTTCAAACGCCCAGCACCCTAGAAAGTTTCTTTAAAAAAAATAAAGTCTCTAGTTCCCCCAAGCACTGTACCCGTTACTGTAGCTGCTGTCTCTCCCTCTTCTAATTATACCCATGTGAGTCTATTAATCAACTTGTAAATTATTTAGAGAGCCATGCGCTGTCTTCAGCTAGTACAAACACACTGCATGCAAAGACTTGCTGAAAACCAATGGAGTTCCCAAAGGGTCTCTACAATGTTCAGACAGCTTGCAGCTCGCCAGCACAGCGCTGTTAAAAACTAGAAATAACACTAAGCTTACCTCCTCAGATAGAAAGATTTACTTATCCTTTCAACTCTGAAACTCTTTGCAAGTTTTTAACAAAAGAGGAAGCTGCTCTATTGTCAAATCTTTAGCTCGCACTTAGTGATGAGAATATTAATTTGAGGTAAAAAAAAAAAAAGCAAGTGCTTCAGCAAGGCTATGATCACAGTCACTGGGGACCCCAACTTTCAGAGGCTACACCAAACACACCCCTTTAAAAATCATTTTGATTTAGAATAAATAAAATAAAAAAAATCTACATCTGTGTAGCACTAACATTTTATTAGAAACGGGAGAAATTAGGAACACACAGATTTTACCCCCCATATACAGAATGCCACTGGGGACAACTTCAAATATTACTATTTTATGAACAGAAAAAAGAAGGGTGGGGAGAAAACCAACACAGATTGTTTGTGTTCGTCTTGAAGAGGCTGGAAACAGTGGGATGTTGTCTTTCTTCTGCAAATCAGCTATATTTACCTCCCGATTCTTCATTTCGGTGGAAAAGCCATTACCCAAACTAATAGCAGTTTTCCCAGCTGAGAAGCAGCATCTAGCTTTTTTACATTTTGGTGCGTACTACTGATGCTTCTTTCTAATTTTTCTTGGTTCAGGTTCCTGCAGTCTAGCACAGAGGGCTGTGAATAGGCAGCAATTCCTCCATCCTATTTATTTAATAAACACTGGCAGAGCATTAAAAGGGATAGAGTGACGCATGGGTCTGTTTCTTATCTGAATGATAACCCTGAGGGTCTTGCGATGACCACACTGCCCAGCAAGTTACTGCTTTATTCTCATTAATCAAAAGCAAACATCTCAAAAGCCTACAGCAAGATTTAAAAAAAAAACAGATATCCTTTTTGCACTTTTTAATGTCCCCCTGAGGTATCAAACCCTGACAGGCATCTGAAAAATGGTAAACATATATACTGCAAAAGCAGCATTAATGCACGCCTGTGTTCTCACCAAGACCAACTTCATATGCAATCTAGCTCTACTAAGAAGAATAACCTGGGGAGGGACAGGCGTGCATAAGGTCACTGACATGTCAACGGCGGGTATGTGAATGGTCCCTGTGCTCGTGCATCCATCCACCATATCCCAAAAGGGGAAGGGCCCGTGGTGGGACAGCTACTTTGTGACACTTCAGAAGGGAATCAAATGGAAAGGATCAGTTTAGGCCTGGGCGCCTGTTGCTGGGTGTGGGTTTTCTAGCACATGCCAGTGCACTGAGATATCAAGAATTTGCCTCTGAACACCTCTGATCCAGAAGTATCAAGAAAAAGGGTGAGAATGGTAACGTTACCAATAGCAAAGACACCCAGTAACTCTGCTAACCAAAGGAGGGCATGGCATTTTAAACTAATTGGATCTATCCACCAAAAATCTGGGCTGAGCCACTATTTCAGTTTGCTGTCCAAAGCAAATTAAGCAATATTCATGTTTCAAACTTGATGAAAAAACAAGATCAAAGAACCCCTAAGAAAAAGTGTATGCATTCCAGAACTTCGGGAGAGTAAGGCTGCCAGAAAAATGCAGAGAATAGAAATGGATTGAGTTTGATTATGGGGTAAATAATAGAACTATGTGAATGAAAAACTGGGGTCCTCCAGTGAGGTGTGGGGTATATGTAAAAGAAAAAAAAAAATCACAGAAAAAACATCCCTCTGCAACACCAAGATTAATTCTGATTATTCATGAATCTCTATCAACAAGAAGAGCTGAGCTTGTGTACCAGAACACTGGAATTGATACAATTCGGCTAAACGCCAACTTCGAGAAGGAAGCACAAAACTTTTATAATTCTGGTTTCAGATTTAACATGCTATGCACAAAAATTCTCATCTAAACTCCAACTCCTTTAAGCTGGGTAAAAAAGCTGGAGCAGTGCAAAGAGGTTCAAAAAGGCCCAGCCCTAGATCAAAGAGAATTCTTCCAGCATAGGAACCAAGGAAAGGGGACACAGGCTGTTTGCTGACAAACTCTCACAAGTCCTGGCATAAAGAGTATATCAGGGGGATCTGGACTGGGCCTTGAAGATGAAGCCCTAACACTTCGAAGCCTGAAGATGCTGGACAGCATTTGCACTGAACCCAAGAGAAAAAGGACTGAGCCCCATGACTTCTGGGGAGGCAGGTTGCCCAGCGGACAGAACATCGGACTGGGACCCAGGAGATGCAACTTCCATTCCCAGCTTTGACATACGATTGCTGGGAGACCCTGGACAAATCATCCGACTTCTCTGTACCTCAGTTTCCCCATGTATAAAAGAGAGATAATAATACTTCCCTTCTTTGTAAAATGCTCCTAACATCTATGGAGGGAAAGCACTCTGTCAGAGTTAACACAAGGTTTTAAATTAGATTCCCAGGGGAACCGCCAGAAGCACCACTGTATAAGTCATCTTCTTAAAACTGGATAAAACATTCAAGGGTGCCCTACAGTGGAGCAGTCTCAAATAGATTAGGAGGCAAACTGGATGACTTTATAGGGCTATTCCTTTTGTAATTTCAGTGATAAAATTCCTGCTGAATTTAGCTTTCAGTCCTACTGCTGGTAACTGGCTTCCTTCAGTATTATTGTTGTTGAATATTATCCTGTGTGCCTGGGCCAAGTGTTAATTGTTTGGCATGTCCTGACTTTCATGCACTGCGGTTGTGCCTGGGTTCTGTTTTTTAAAGAAAGACCTCCATTTTTATACCTGTGATTTGAAAGCACAATGCAGTGAGCACATTTAATGTCGCTGCAACATTGAAGTGCCTGATTTACAGGTACAATCACGTACTTTGATGGCAAAGAGTACTGTCTAGCACAATGCTGTGTAATAAACAGGCACCCAAGCTAGTGAGACAGAAAATGTAGGTACCAAAACCAGCATGGCCATATCAATACAGTGCTCCACCCAAAGCCATTTACCCTGATGCAATAAGCGGAAAATTAGCCTGGAAGAAGGTTTACTGTAATGCAGCTACATTGCTACTGGTATCTGAGCTAGCATGCTTAGGAACAGATGGTACTGGATTGTTCTGTGCGGATTCTAAAATGGCACCAGTTGTGTCTGTCATTATTTTTGTCCCCAGATATTTGGGGGATGACAGTCCCAAAATTGGTCCCAAAAACCAAACATTAACTGCCTTTCAGTTTGTAAGCACTGCCAGGTAGTGGCCAATTAATTAAGTCACTTTGAACAGGTCCGTCTCAAAACTAAATTCGGCCAAATATTACATATGCTTCTTTTCTGTTTCAACCTGGTTGCGGCTTTGCACCATGTTTGTGGGATTCGTCACCATTTTCCCTCCTCACTGCACTATGCTTTTTCATTTTCTCCAAGGCCTTTGTGAGGGCAGTAATGAATTCTTGTTAGTGTTTACTAATGTAAATTCGTTCTTTGTTATCCCATAGAGAGGAGGATTAGCAAAATGACAGAACTTACTATTTCTGGTACTGCTTTATAATACTTATTTTTATACAGCCCTTAATCTGGTAAATACATGTCCATATAAACAAAAACTAGGGGGGAATTTTGCAGCACAACGCACAGAAATATAGTTGTGACTCCTACTAATATACCTAAGCCCTAAATAGTTATATCTTTACATGTTACATGAAAGAAAATCCAAATACATTCATCAATATTTGAAATAGTCCCTAATTTGGGGAAGAAATTATAATTCCAGTTTCATTTTCCTGGAGTGGAATCAGCTCACTTGGACTCAGGATGTGTGCAATTTTGGACTGGCTACATATTAATATCTTTCCAATTATTTTAAGCTATTGGGAATGCTTCCAGTATCTTAATGGTTAAGAAGGATTTTGCAAAATGCACACAAAGCATTCATGGCAAAGCTCTTAAAGGACTTACTTTTGAGAATATAATTCACCCAGGTTCCCAACTCAGCCATAATTGAAATCTAGAGAGGCATGTCTTTACAATAGTTATTCCCTAGTCTATTGGGCTGAGAGGAAAGTGAAAACACAGAATGCACATGGGTTTCTAAAAGTACTATGAACTGTGAAAAGAATATAGGTCCTAATCCTGAAAACACTTTGACATGTAAGTAACATCATATGCATGAACAGACCCATTGACTTCAGTGGGACTACTTGCGGGCATAAAGCTAATCCTATGCATAAATAACTTATCTGTGATTGTTTTCCAACTAAATATAGGTCTCCTATCCTTGAATCAGATGGCCACCCGTGAAAATATCTTTAACATGAGAAAGTTGTAGAAGCCTCCTTTTAAAATGGCAGCTAGAAGCTTGAAAGGCACTGGTGATGGAAGAAGAAGGTACATTATTGTAACCCACTCTGCCAGGAGCCCTGCATGTTCCTCTTTATGCCCACGCTGCTGTCACAATAATGTCACATGCACTGAACTACACCGAGTGAATGCATCAGGACTAAATACAACCCATTCGCTGGAGATGGAGTTTCAAGTTAAAGCTCTTACCCTGTGGTTTGACAAAGTGACTGATGGAGGGACAGAATACCAAAAGTGCAGCCTGCCAGAGGCCTTTGCAAAATGCTTAGAAAAGTCCCAAATCTCCTGACATGCTATCTGGGGAACATCAGTTAATTTTATAGGCTCATGCTTCAGCTTTGTGTAATTCAGTCTCAGAATTAAGCTACTGTACAAAAGTGGAGACTTCCTGGGTTTTCCACTTCACCAAATAGCTTACCTTACCAAAAATAAAAGACAATGCAGATTTCTGTGCGCTCAGAGGGGGTTTGCTCAAAACTCCATTAATACGGGAGCTTAACTAAGATTTCTCTATCTTCAGCAGGACTGCCTCCCTGTATTTGCTCCTCTGGTTACTACTTGGCATATTGCCAGAAAAAGGACCAAGTGTTCCTCAAATATCTAGGTCATTGTAGCCCTAAAATTAAGGCATTCCTTCCCCCTATCAATATACAACTTACCCTCTGGTGTAGAAGAGTCTTCTTGCTAGTTAAGGATGATTATTTATAGAGGACCACAAAAGTATAAGGCATTTAGCAGACAAATACAAATCGGCTGCTGCCCTGAGGAGCTTGCAATCTTTACCATTTATTTTCAATGTAACTACCTGACATGCTTCCGGAAGCAACATTACATGAGTCTTCCTATGTATTAGCTCACCCCACCACCAAAAATATATATATATTATATTTATAACATAAATTATGTATTTGAAACCAGACAATCTTGATCATAGTCTGCCTAAAACTAAAACAAAAAGAAACAATAATATGCTTTACAAAAGGCTAATGAAAAAACAGCCAGGATCTCTAAATTTCATTTAGAAATAAAAAAAGACGGTGTAATTCTAATGTTGCGATCTGTCTGTAAAATGTTTGCGCTTCACTCGCACAGGTATTCAGTCTCAGGTTTTTTTAAGAGATCCTGAGCAAACAAAGCTGTTACACACTGGTGTAAACTGGAGTAACCAAATAGAGTCCATGAAGTATCTCCAGAATTATACCAATATGACTGGGATCAGAATCTGACAAAGGGACTCTTACCCTTGGATTATTTTCTCCCATAAATGCATAACTACAGTGCAGTAAGATGACAACATGCCCTACCTGGGCATCCATTGTCAAAATAAGGCTTAACGAGTTCTCCAAGTTTCGTCTTGTCTGCAACAGCTTCCTTTAGCAGTTGCCCGCAGCAAACTAAGAGGAAGGAGGAACAAAAAGACACAAGGTTAAATTTTAAAAAGGAAGCAAGAAAGAAAAGAAAACCCCCCAAGAAGCTGCATATTGGAAAAAGGTCACTGAATAAAATAAAAGTTGTGGGGGCTTTGGGTTTGGGGTTTTTTTTTGTTGTTATTTTTTTGTTTTGTTTTGGCCAAGCAAAGCAAAAAGCAGAGACTGAGCAGGGGAGAATACTGAATAAAAAAGAATACATTTGGCAAGGAACATATTAAAAACGGAGGCAGACAGAAAGATACTAATCAAATATGTTACTGAAATAATAACTCAAGGGATAGCTGGTAGTCTTCACTTTTTATAAACTTATAATTACTGAATAAAGTTACACCTGCTGAACAGCATCTGAACTGCTCTGCTGGAGGTGCAAGATGATATGCAGTTTGGAAAAGTGGCCCCCTGGATCATTTAATGATCATGCAAGAATTACACTGAAAAAGCTGTACTAATGCAGTATTGTGGCTGAGAGTTCAAACACACAGAACACCAGGAAATTCAGAATTAAGGTACCAGTCAGGACAATTGCACATGAAATAATACTTTGTACTTGTATAGCACCTTTCTTCTAAGCAGATTAATTAAGCCTCACTACTTTCGTGTATGAGAGGTATGTGTTAGTCTTGGTATACAGATGAGGGAAGTAAGGCATGGAAAGGTTGGGACTGGCATAAAGCCAGAGCATATCCTAACCATCAGATCTTTATGCTAAAAATGAGACAGCAGTGCCTTTTAATGCATTACAGCATAATCTTTCAATATATAATCCAGAACCAGTTCTATTCCCACTAAAATCAATTACTTAAATCCCACTGATATTAATGGAAGTGTAACTAAGCCTAAAATCAGCTTAATTACTATTAACAAACCCATTCACCAAATTCACCAAATAATCCACTCTATAGAGAATATATGTTGGACAATGCTGAGCAAGTTTAGTATTTAAGCAACAATGAAAGTCTGTAAATATTAACAGTCATTAGTTGGTCTTGTAAAAACAAATGCATTCCTAATTGGCAATTGTGTACCATTATTATTCAAATTAAATGTATACACCCCTATTGAGGAAAGCACTGTAAGCCAGTGCTTCCATCCATCCTTATTCTAGACGGCACATAGGCGCATGCTTTACATATGTATTTTAAGTCTGAAAATAAAGTCTGGTGCTTATACATGGATTTATATATAAGCATGTGCTCAGAGTACTATCTGAAATCAGAGGTGAATCACAGCTATGATGAGTTATTTTTTTCTAAGTATCAGTATTAGCTGTAACATGTTGTAGACTAAGTCATGTAGCTGTTTTAAGGTACAATAAAGTGCAACATTGTGATTAAGATGAACTATTAATCAGTACATATTAAATGATACTGGTTCATTAGTGATCCTGTTATAATTACTGATGATGTTATTAATAAAACATTGTTTCAAATACATGCAAGATAATACGGAACATACTGGAATTAAAGTATTTCATGACATATAAGTACTACTGGATCTTTTGCAGATTTAAAAAACTATAAAGCTTCTTAACCCTCTTATTAGATACCAAATATGGCAGATATAGTATCTATTTTCTGACATAGCTAAGTAATAACAATTAGTTAAAATAATAACTAAAAGGGCCAGAGCTCTAACTGGTACATATTTAGATCGAAAGTCTACTCACTTTATGTGGAATTATATCAATTTTGGACTCATTCCTGCAAATCCTTTCTTTTAGTTGAAAGGATGTCACAGAATGTATGGGTCCAGGTTTCAATGCAAACCGCGCATGGAATTCCCATAGAAGTCATGCCAGGATTTAATCACACAGAAGTGCCCAGATTGGTCCCATTATTAGGATTAGCATAAATAGCAGGGCTATTAAAAACTGATTTTTGGCAGAAAATTGGATTTTTCCACTAAATCTGTAGTTTTTTTGGAAACCTTTTTTGTTTTTGTCTAGTGATGGTTAGGGCTTCTTCTACTCTCCCACAGAATATTTTGAGAATTTTTTTTTTTTTTCTAACCCCAACTCCTGGTTTTTAGCCCAGATCTACTAAACAGTTTGGATGTGGGGCAGGTAACAAAAAAGGTATCCTGTAGTTCCTATTCACTTAAATAATGTCTTGGGACTACCTGCTCTATCTAAACCCACTGAAGGCTTTCCATGAACTCAGTAAGAGTTTGTTTTAGCCTATAAAGATGTGTTACACATCAATACAGATGATAGGATCAGGACAGTTTGCTTTGCTTTCCCCCTTCCCTACAATCTTGTACTTTCAATTATTATGATGTTATTTTTACATGTGTTCAAAGGACACTAATTACATCTGCTTACTTTAAGAAGAGGTTGCAGCTGAAATCCATTCAGTTTTGGAGTGGAATGTATTTGTTTAAAATAACGTGAGATTCTTCAATACTCCAAAATATTATAGTGTGACAGCAAATTGCATGATTGATTCTATCACCCAGTTATGTGCTAATTCAGCCTATTTTAAGCATTTGAGACGATTAACACGCACCAAAACAAGCCCCATCTGGCATCTTCTGAGGTCCCCTCATGAATGGGAGAGAAACATCATTTTCATATGTTTCCTTTTTTTTTAAGGTACTATTTTAAAATGCTTACAGTCTTCCTCCTAGTTGAGAACCTTTTTTCTTTTAAAAGCATCCCAATCCAAGATAGGCATGTGAAATTGCAAAGACATTATGCAAGACCCACAGATGCAATGAGGAATTCAGAGCACTACAGACTGTTCACAGGAGTATAACACATGAAAAACTACTGATCTAAAGGGTGTAAAAAATGATGACTAAAAAATGTTAGAGCTGGTTTGGCACAGGATATATGTTTTTATTGGTTAATATTTTTTATTGCAAGACTTTTCAGCCCCCCCAAAAATTTGACATCCACAGTGATGGACTAACAGGGAAATTTTATGAGCAAGGAAGAAAAGAAGACAGCAAAAGATAAATGATCAAAAAGAGAGAAAGAGGGAATGGAGCAAAGTGCATATTTACTGAGAACTTACTGTTGACAATGCTGTATTTCTGAGCTATTAGTGCTGCCTGCAGGCTCTTCCCACTGCCTGGGGGTCCACAAAAGAGAATCCGTGGTGTAAAGGGGGCAGCTGATCGATGCCGGGTTTGGACATAGGCAAGAGCTAAAACATAACGGAAGGACAAAAATACAGTTAAAATCCATTTACTGGGGTTTTTTTTTTTCCCAAAGAGCAACACTAATTGATCAATTTCTTTTTTTTTTCAAATGATGTAATTATTGTCATCATAGAGTGGTTGCTTCTCAAGGAAGCGATCCTCAATGCACAAGCTAAATCTATCCCAACACGGAGGAAAGGCAGCAAGAAGGCACAGCAGCCCTC